>NC_053438.1:622541-922541 GCF_007990345.1 Gossypium hirsutum | reverse complement strand
GATATAAGGATCTGTCACCTCAGGTTGCCTGACAACGACGACACTATATCAAAATATAATATCACCCCTGATTGCTCAACAATAATGGTTTTCTCAACTCAATTAATTTGTCACCCCGGGTTGCCCGAAAATGGTGGCTTTACTCAATACTCTATCCTTATGGCATGCCAACTATGTCCGACATAGTCTGAACAGCTAATAGGGTAACCAAATTCCAATTCATTATGCCATTCAATTTATGATTTAACATGCTAATTTCAAAAAACAATAATCAATTTAATATGTAATTCAACATGTTCCAACTAAATTTCAGACCAATTGCATATATCAAGCAAGTCATGAAATTCTCTATTATATTCAATTTACTCCCTACTTTGATATTATTTTAGCTCAAATAATCATCCATACTCAGCTCCAATTCCATTAGAATTTTTTTTCTTTTTAAAAATTTTAAGGGTAAATTATACCCAAGGTCATTGAACTATTAGTAACTTTATTTTTTGGTTAGCCAATTTTAAAAAGTTACAAAATGGTTATTAAACTATTTAAAAGTTTTTTTATTTAAGTCACTAATTTATTAGTATTTTTTAATAAACTAAATTATAGTACACTCACGATATGAGTAGAATTATTATATAATAAATTTATTAAAAAAATATAAGAATTAAATGAGGTTATGATAGAAATGGTAAAGTCAACATATTGTAATCATGACATTTAAAAAATTCAAATCCTATTAATTGCATGTATTATTTAGTATATATATATAAAATATAAAAAGAATAAAAACACCCTTAATATAATATTTAGGTTAAAATATACTCTAAGTCGTACTCTTTTTATATTTAGAATTTATTTAGAATTTAGTCCCTCTACTTTATCGTAAGGAATTTGGACTTTTTACCTTTTAGATTTCAAAATTTAGGTTTAATTGTGAACACTACTAGAATTATTTTATTAAATTTATTTTATTAAATTTAGGTCCATTAAAACTTCAATTTTTTTTATTTCAAATATACAAAGAGTACAAGAATTTGTATCATATTTTAATTTAGTATTTATTACTTTATAAAAATAAGGGACTTTTGGTAATTTCACAACTGAGTTGAGACTCGATTAATGAGTGACAACAATTCTATCAAATACTTAATATTAGTTTAGATTAGTATAGATTGTAAATAGACTTGATAATTTGAATACTTTAGGTTAGAGTTTTATTATATATTTTAGGGTAAAGTATAAAAATGGTCACTAAAGTAGTGCTCGCGTTCTATTTTGGTCACTAAACTATTTAAAATAAATTTTTTTGGTCACCAAATGTTAACAATTGTTTGAAATTTGAAGGAAGTGCTGACGTGGGCTTTTTATTTATTGATCTAATAATAAATTTAACTCTAATGTTTACATATTTTATCGATTTGATCTTAAACTAAAAAATACAATAAATTTAGTCCTCCATGTTTATGGAATTTGTTATTTTAGTTCAAATTCTAAAAGCAAAAAGGATGTTGCTAAGAGCAATAACTACACAAATAAATTGATGTTTAAGTTTGTAGGCATTTCTCTATGCACTAAATGAGAAAGCAGAAAAAAGATAATTATACAGTTTAATTTCCCTACATCTGCAGAGCCCCTAGGTCAGTGAGAAATATGCATTCTCTTCAATAATTACAAAATGAACTTACTCAATCACACAGATCGCGATTGTTTCCCTCACCCTTGCACTTTGAAAATACAATATTCTCACCACTGGAAACACTCCTTGTGATCATAAAAAATAAAACCACAACAATAGGGTTTACTTAAAAAATAACACTCTTCTAAACGTATTCTCTCAATATCAAATTAATTAGTTGCCTAACTCTCAGTTCATTTTTTAGGCAAGTCTTTCAATTATATAGATGTAGATTCCGAGACTTGTTTGATCCGAATCCTCGAGGATTGAGAAGGTGAAGGACCGAGGGTTGAGTCCTCGCAATATGGACATACCACACAAGTTAAATTCGTATAGAATTATCCTTTTTCTATTTGATTTTGATTATAACAATGTTTTTTAACCCTTAAATAGATATAGTCGAAAATACTTTTGTATCATTCGGTTTCTCTAGTCTTGGTTTTTCCGAAAAGAATTTTCTACCAAATAATCTCAAGGCGGTGTCGGTATCAAAAACAGAAGAAGCCATGAAAGAAGGTGAGATTGAACAGAGTTTGGGTACAGCAGAAGAGAAATATGGTAGGAAAGTCAGTGAAAGCAGCAAGATGATCACTCAGGAAAAGCAAAAGCAGTAGGAAAAGCGCATCATTGATCACTCACGCGGAATACTCACTGTTTCCATTTTGACTTTTCTTTTGTAAAAAGTGATAATGAATCGAAAATCCAAACATATTAAATGAGCCGATAATTTAACCTAGTCAACTATCGATTTAATTCTAAAAACATGATTAAAGCATTATTTTTACACAAGTTTGAACTCTAAATAATTGAGAACTAATCCAAATCGTCATTGATCACTCAAGCGGAATACTCACTGTTTCTACTTTGACTCCCACAAATTACCTGCCTGCAAATTAAATAATATCTCAACCTAGTCTCTGATTTTTTTTTGTCTACATTAATACTAGAATTTCACAAATTTGATCCCTGATTTTGTATTCTAAAATGTTGTGATGTTATTATCTAATTTTTATAGAAATATATATATTTAAAGGTAAATTTATTAATTAATGAAAGGAATCATATAATTAAGAGAAAAAAGTAACAAATACTCCTCATAAATAGTGAAGGATAAGCTCAAACAACACAACAAAAACTTTAGCCTCAGTATCATGACCCGACCCATTGATAATTGGCTTTATCACAATTCAAGCGCGACATATATAGAGTGATTGCAAACACTTAATGCGATAAAGAAATCAACCACGGATGATCTAAAGCGGCGGGTAAAAATCGAAAAAGGATTGGAGCATTCACCAAACTAGAGAGGACGACAACAAAACCATCCATAAAATCACTTGTAAAACTAAAGTTACTTGTATAAACAAGACTAAAAAAAATGCTACAAAAACATATAAAAATTCCTAAAACGAAAAGAAAAATATATTTTTTAAGTGATAATATAGTACAATATCATATTATCATGTCATCACATTACCTAAAACTAAAAAAAATTATCAAATTCTAAAACTAAAGTAAACCAAAAAAGTTAAGGACTAAATTTTAAAAAAATCAAATTCAAAGATTAAAAGTTAGTTTATCCCAAAGTAAAAGCAATAGCGAGTCATTGATTGATGGAGAAACCCCACGTGGAATGCACTGTTTCAACTTTGAATTTTCTTTTTCCCTGTGGTTCCTGAAAATAATGTGATACAGCCTTTCCAATTTTTGGCTTCCACTTGGATTTAATTATTTGCCAAATTATTATTTATTCTAAAATAATATTTTAAAAACTAAAAAATAAATAAAAGGCATGATAAATTTTTTTAAATTTCACTTGTAAAATTTAAAAAACCACTATTAAAATATTAAATAATAATTTTTCTTTACTTGAAGTTGAAGATATGCAAAATCAGCAGCATTATCTCAATCAACGCACAATAACATAGATGTAATGTTTATGGATTGCATTCTACATTGTTATGTCATAGAATTCACATTTAGTATTTTAATAATTGATGGTTGAACAGGTCAAACTAATAATTCCTGATTCAATCATTCCGATCGATTCAATTGCTAGACCAACAATAATTAATTAATTAAAAATTTATAAACTTTTAAAAAAATAAAAAAATACTAAATTGGTTCAACTTGTTCAATAGTTGATTTTTATCTTGGTTTTCGATTGTAACCAATTTTAAGTAGTTTTTGAGTTAATTCGTTCAACCCCTTTGTTCGGACTGTTATATCAATAGTTCTCAATTTGTCCAACCTAGACTTATTCCAATAGCACAAGACACATCATCAAATCTTGACAAAATCTAAATTTAAGAATCAAAGTAGACCTAGTTGCAAAGTTTAGGGATCAAAAATTTATTTTATTTGTTTTTACTTGATTACTTTGCTATGCCAGAATTCACTGTTACTTTATAGCTTTTACTTTGAAAAGATGTAATGTTTATGGATTGCATTGTCTTATTGGTCTCTCCTTCGGTACTTTGCTTGAACATGCGGGAAAGAATGTGATTTATAGAAACCAAATTTTAGTTATAAATTGTGAAGTCTAGGAGGTTGTGGTAAGCATAAGCAAGAAAGAAACGAAATAGAAGCTAATTGGTAGAGACTCATCTATCCGTTCAAGTTTAGATTAAAAAAGAGAGAAAGAGAGAGGGGTAGTGAAAATGGCAATTGCATGGCCAAGGTTTATGGTGCTCAAATGTGAGGCGAGGAACAAATATTTGAGCTATATGCATGAGAGTTCCAATTGTCATGGGTATCTCAGATTTTCGGAAACTTTGGCTTGCAGTCCACACACAAAATTTGAGGTGGAAAGGGCCAAATGCAGTGGGGAAGATGGGTTGGTGCACATAAAGAGCTGCCACAACAACAAATACTGCAAACGAGTCAAAAATGTTTCCATCACTGGAAACTCAAAAGAGCAGTATTGGATTTCTGCAGCCGCCGACAAGCCGGAGGAAGGCCGATCCGAGGAGTCGTGCACGTTGTTCAAGCTTATCCCAGTGGACACTGCAACAAATAAGATCCGACTTATGCATGTGCAATCAGGTTGCTATTTATGTTTATGGTGGGTAGATTCTCCAACGTTTAATAAATGTGTGTTGGCAAACTACAAAGTTTTCGATGGTAATTCCTGTGATCTCTTCACAGTCATCGACTGGGAGTTGCTTGCGAAGCCATTTGCGTCGCCAAGGTTTATGGTGATCAAATGTGAGGCGAGGAACAAATATTTGAGCTATATGTATGAGAGTTACGATTGTAATGGGTATATCAAATTTTCGGAAACTTTGGCTTTCAGTCCATACACAAAATTTGAGGTGGAAAGGGCCAAATGCAGTGGGGAAGATGGGTTGGTGCACATAAAGAGCTGCCACAACAAAAAATACTGCAAACGAGTCAAAAATGTTTCCATCACTGGAAACTCAAAAGAGCAGTATTGGATTTCTGCAGCAGCCGACAAGCCGGAAGAAGGCCGGTCCGAGGAGTCGTGCACGTTGTTCAAACTTATCCCGGTGGACACTGCAACAAATAAGATCCGAATTATGCATGTGCAATCAGGTTGCTATTTATGCTTATGGTGGGTAGATTCTCCAACGTTTAATAACTGTGTGTTGGCAAACTACAGAGTTTTCGATGGTAACTCCTGTGATCTCTTCACAGTCATCGACTGGGAGTTGCTTGCGAATAAGCCATTTTCGTCGCCAAGGTTTATCGTACTCAAATCCCATCAGAATAACAAATACTTGGGCTTTGACCATGAAAAGGGAGATTATAAAGATGGGTATCTCAAATTTTCTGAAACTCGGGTTGCGAGCCCATATGCAAAATTTGAGGTTGAGATTGCTCAACGCGGTGGCATAGATGGCTTAGTGCACATAAGGAGCAGTCAGAACAACAAATATTTGGTTTCTGATGAAACCAGAATCACCGCGACCGCCAGGAAGCCGGAGGAAGACCGATCCAAGAAGTCGTGCACATTGTTCAAGCTTATCTCTGTAGATGATGCAGCAACTGATGTCCAAATTGTGCATGTGCAATCGAGAAAACATTTATGGGTAATACGTGAAACTCCCAACCTCTTCACGTCCGAACATCTCGATGAGTATTCCCGTGATATGTTCACAATCATTGATTGGGAATCGCTCGTGTTTTTGCCAAGGCATGTGGCATTCAAAGGAAACAATGGCCAGTATCTTTGTCTTCGTCAGATCGGGGGTCATCCGTATTTGCAATTTTCATCTGGTGATATTGGTGATGCGGGTGTGACCATGGAGGTTTTCATGAATAATGATGGAAGCATTCGCATCAAGCCTGCTGGTTCCAATAAGTTTTGGCGGCGGAGTCCGAATTGGATTTGGGCGGATTCTGATGACACTACCAGCAACAACAAGGACACCTTGTTTCGAGCCTTCAAAGTTAACGACCAGACAATAGCTCTTCGCAATTTGGGCAACAATAACTTCTGCAAGAGCCTCAGTAAGGAGGGAAAGACTAATTGCCTTAACGCAGATGTCTCCTCTATTACAAAGGAAGTCCAGCTTCGAGTGGAAGTGCCTGTTTTGGAAAGGAAATTTTATAATATCAAGTATGATCTTGATAATTGCAGGATCTACGACGAAAGCAAACTTGTGATTGCGATGAATTCTGCTAGTAACTATACCCGGAAATCCGAATCTTTAGAGCTGAAACTTTCTTACACAGACACCCACACTCGTACTTGGAAGGCTAATGTATCACTAAAGGTAGGGGCAAAAGCTACCATGAAATTCGGCCTTCCAAAAATTTTTGAGGGGAGCATTGAGTTATCTGGCGAAATTCAGACAGGATTTGAGTGGGAAGATACCAAGACAGTGACTTCTATGATGGATGTTCTACACAAAGTTGTTGTGCCTCCGATGACTAAGGTGACGGTGAATCTGACTGCAATAAATGGTACATGTGATGTTCCGTTCACGTACATGCAGAAGGACACTCTTTATAATGGCAACATTGTCATATCTGAAGTGCAAGGCGGCACTTACACTGGTTCTAATTACTATAGTCTCAACTTTCAAACCAAAGAAGAATCACTCAGCTCTTCTGTTTAAGCAACTACTGCTACGGGGAAGGCACGACAGGATCTTAGTCAGGCAGGATGTGTGTATGTACGAAACTAAATAAAACTGTGCTTCTTTCATGGAAGCCAATGTGTGGGTGCACTTGTTGGAACAATGGCAGCAGCAAAAAAAAAAAAAGAACAAGACAGAGAACAAAGGAGGAAGAAACAAAAACAATTTACTTGCTCACAAACGTGCAGCAAGGAAGCAATCTGCTTTACACAAGTGATATGCTTAATTTTTCAATAAGAAAAACAATACATTTATAGCCAACTACATCAGTTATTACTACCTACTACCACTAAGTAGCCTAGTAACTTTAAAAACATTGCTTGTACACAAACAAACCACCTAAACTAGTCATTCAACACCTAAACATATCAAGCTGTCATCAGCTTGTTCATTTCCAAGTAGTTTAATCAACAAAGAAACTAAAAAGAAAACCTTGCTGTTACAGCAAGTATACATGCTGCAGCATGTCATCAAGCTGCATGCACTGTAACAGCAGCATGGTTGGCCAATTTCAACACTCCTCCTTGGACTCCATGCTGCAAATACCAATCATTCATCAAGTTTTTTGAACTTGACAGCCCTTAGATGTTTTGTTTCAAGCTGACCAATTCATTTTCAACCTTGGCTTCATTCACAAACAAATCTGACTTACACACTTGACTATCCCAGTCTTTTGTGCCAAAGATTTGTTCACCAAATGGAGTCTTCTCCTCCTTCACAGCCTTGGTTGACTACACATCTTACCTTGTTTCTTTGTTCACTACAATCTTGCTTCTTCTTGCACAAATAGTTCGTGAGTATAGTTTGCTTGCCTTCATTCTGCCATTTTGGCTTGCAATTCGACAGGCTCACACTTTGCTTACTGTCTTCAACAGGCTTGCAACTATACAACACGCATTGAGCTTCCACATGTTGCTGAGCTCACACCTTTGACAGACTCACATCTTTGCACATTGTCTTCAACAGGTGTCTTCAACAGGCTCGCACTTTGCTAAGCTTGCAGCTTTGACATCTTGCTAAGCTTGCACATTTGGAAAGCTCACACCTTTCCTTGAAACTGAAACTCCTCCTCCAGCTTATTCAAGCTTGTTTGGGGGTCTCATAAGTTTGAGCCAATGCTGTCTTCTCTACAAGCAGTCCTTAATGACTTGCTTGTGTTTTGACAGCTTCTTTCTTTTTAACAAGCAACGGAAGCAAAATCAATGGCCCCTTAAGACTTAGGCTATTGATACCATTTGTTGGAACAATGGCAGCAGCAAAAAAAAAAAAAAGAACAAGACAGAGAACAAAGGAGGAAGAAACAAAAACAATTTACTTGCTCACAAACGTGCAGCAAGGAAGCAATCTGCTTTACACAAGTGATATGCTTAATTTTTCAATAAGAAAAACAATACATTTATAGCCAACTACATCAGTTATTACTACCTACTACCACTAAGTAGCCTAGTAACTTTAAAAACATTGCTTGTACACAAACAAACCACCTAAACTAGTCATTCAACACCTAAACATATCAAGCTGTCATCAGCTTGTTCATTTCCAAGTAGTTTAATCAACAAAGAAACTAAAAAGAAAACCTTGCTGTTACAGCAAGTATACATGCTGCAGCATGTCATCAAGCTGCATGCACTGTAACAGCAGCATGGTTGGCCAATTTCAACACTCCTCCTTGGACTCCATGCTGCAAATACCAATCATTCATCAAGTTTTTTGAACTTGACAGCCCTTAGATGTTTTGTTTCAAGCTGACCAATTCATTTTCAACCTTGGCTTCATTCACAAACAAATCTGACTTACACACTTGACTATCCCAGTCTTTTGTGCCAAAGATTTGTTCACCAAATGGAGTCTTCTCCTCCTTCACAGCCTTGGTTGACTACACATCTTACCTTGTTTCTTTGTTCACTACAATCTTGCTTCTTCTTGCACAAATAGTTCGTGAGTATAGTTTGCTTGCCTTCATTCTGCCATTTTGGCTTGCAATTCGACAGGCTCACACTTTGCTTACTGTCTTCAACAGGCTTGCAACTATACAACACGCATTGAGCTTCCACATGTTGCTGAGCTCACACCTTTGACAGACTCACATCTTTGCACATTGTCTTCAACAGGTGTCTTCAACAGGCTCGCACTTTGCTAAGCTTGCAGCTTTGACATCTTGCTAAGCTTGCACATTTGGAAAGCTCACACCTTTCCTTGAAACTGAAACTCCTCCTCCAGCTTATTCAAGCTTGTTTGGGGGTCTCATAAGTTTGAGCCAATGCTGTCTTCTCTACAAGCAGTCCTTAATGACTTGCTTGTGTTTTGACAGCTTCTTTCTTTTTAACAAGCAACGGAAGCAAAATCAATGGCCCCTTAAGACTTAGGCTATTGATACCATTTGTTGGAACAATGGCAGCAGCAAAAAAAAAAGAACAAGACAGAGAACAAAGGAGGAAGAAACAAAAACAATTTACTTGCTCACAAACGTGCAGCAAGGAAGCAATCTGCTTTACACAAGTGATATGCTTAATTTTTCAATAAGAAAAACAATACATTTATAGCCAACTACATCAGTTATTACTACCTACTACCACTAAGTAGCCTAGTAACTTTAAAAACATTGCTTGTACACAAACAAACCACCTAAACTAGTCATTCAACACCTAAACATATCAAGCTGTCATCAGCTTGTTCATTTCCAAGTAGTTTAATCAACAAAGAAACTAAAAAGAAAACCTTACTATTACAGTAAGTATACGTGCTGCAGCATGTCATCAAGCTGCATGCACTTCAACCAAAACATGTAATAGCAGCATGGTTGGCCAATTTCAACAGCACTTTTATTTTTATTATGTATCGATAAATCATTTACTTTTGATATGCGAATAAATAAAGATATTTGTGTTTGGTGTGCTCAAATACTCTAAATATAGTGTCCAGAATGTGTTGTTTTGAAACTCACACAGCAGAATATGAACTTCGAGGCAACCCAATTAAAAGAAATTAATTTACTTCCATGGAAGCAATGGGTTTTCAAGCAATAAAGCCACACTAACACATGATGGAGCTCTCACATATGGAGAAGGGTCCTTCTTTTTACACATATGTATGTATTAATAATAGCTTGAAATATAGTGGAGTTCACTGCTTGGCAAGAGACCTACCCACACTAACACAGGTACAAAGTTATCAAGCTTTGCATTTAAAGGGGTGAAAATAGTGAGTGGGTATGTTGAATAGAAGAGACTAACCTGTTTTAGATCAAATTTTATCATTGAAACGTAGATGTTTTTTTTTTTCTGTGGTGAATTATAATGATAGGGTAAAGCCTGAACAACAAACGCGACTAGCGCAACTTGAACCCAAGTCACACCTAAGGTAGTGAACACCTTTAACCATTAAGCCATCACATAAGGTTCAATTGATAGTAAGATGTTGGAATTACACCATATTCCAAGAGCTCATAATGCAGTTGCTGACCATATGGCTAAAGTTACGGCTACAAGTTTCAGAGGTCCAAGTGTTTGAAGAACCATTTTATTCAGTACGGGATTTAGTTCAACCAGATTATAATGGTTATAAAATGAACTGATCGTTTTCTTAGCAATGTCGCTTAAAGCTATTTTATTTTACCAAAAAAAAAAATCTCAATCATTATTAAGAGTTTTCATCCTCTGAATTAAAAGCTCAAGCCAATACCAACCTATCATTATTAAGAGTTTTCATCCTCTGAATTACTTTTTTTTTTCTCAATCATTAACAATTACAGAAAAAGGCCATGGAGAATCCAAGCCATTTTAGCCACAAAAACTTGTAGCATATAATAAACTCTACCAAAGCCAATAAAAGCAACTCTGCAAAATTTCATTAACTAAATACATTGCAGCAGAAATAAAACAACTATGGTAATATTCTCTTCAACACTCTCACCATCATGCTTTACATGTATCCGAATGTTTAACCCCAGCTATTGCCAGTGCAAAAGCCTCTGAATCACTTATTGGTCTAGACGTCCTTCAATTCAATTTAAGAGCTGCTAAACTCTTTTGTTAATCAAACAATTTTCCATGCTTTGATTTTTTAAGTTTGTGGGTTCTATATTATTTTTAATTTTTTAATATTCTTTGGTATTTGTATATATTTTGCTTTAACTATAAATATTCAAGTTTGTTGAATATAGAACTCATATTAGATAGCTTGATATATATGTCTTATCAATTTGAATTTAATTGTTCAATTGATTCTAATACTTGTGGCGAATAGCATGGTTGTGTATGTCGTTCGAATTTGATAAAAAACTATATTTTTTGGGAATTAGTTGGAATGTGTTCTTATCTATTAATAGGATTTTGGATTATACAACCCGCTATGCCAAACGCTTGTGCAAAAGTGTTTGTAACTAATCGAATAGGCAATTTTGATTTATTATTAGGAACTTTTATGTTTTTATTGGATAATGAGAAGTTCTGAATTTCAAGATTTGTTCGAAATATTTAATAATTTTATTTATAATAATGAGATCCATTTTTTATTTGTTATCTATGTGTCTCTTTATTATTTGTCGGCGCAGTTGCTAAATCTGCACAGTTTCCTCTTCATGTATGGTTACTTGATGCCATGGAAGGGTCTACTCCTATTTCGCCTCTTATACAAGTTGCTACTATGGTAGCTGCGTGAATTTTTCTTGTACTCCGCATTCTTCCTCTTTTTATAGTTATATCTTACATAATGAATCTAAAATCTTTGATAGGTATAGAAATAGTATTGTTAGGGTCTACTTTATCCCTTGCTCAAAAAGATATTTAGAGGGATTTAGCCTATTCTACAATGTCCCAACTGGGTTATATGATGTTAGCTCTAGGTATGGGGACTTATCGAGCCACTTTATTTCATTTGATTACCCATGCTTATTCGAAAGCATTGTTGTTTTTAGTATTCGGACTGATTATTCATTCCATGGAAGTTATTGGTAGATATTCTCCATAGAAAAGTCAGAATATGATTTTTATGGGCAGTTTAAGAAAGCACGTGCCCATTACACATCATTTTTTTAGTAAGTACACTTTCTCTTTGTGGTATTCCACTCCTTGCTTGTTTTTTATCCAAAGATGAAATTAGTATGAAATTAATTATTATGTGGATAATATGATTTTGTCTCAATGAATCTTGTTTGTGTATTTGGTTACAAGAATTGAGTCTCATGCTATTGGTAAATTGAATTTTAGCCATTTCTTGTAGGATTATTTATCGATAAAGGAAGTAACCAATGGTGTCCATCTTAATTATCGAGAATGTTAGAAGAGTTTGATTATTGGAGGTTCGACAACAATTATAACCAATTTATCATAGAATTTTATGCAACTATAACAAATTTATCATAGGATTGAATGTATATATAATTAAAAGAAACTACGCATTCAATATTTAATTTAGTAGATGAACACACACCTGCCTGCATGAAGGAAATACAAACATTATTTAATTTAGTAGATGCACACACTCATACATAGACTTTCACAAAGGAAACACATTATTTTTAAAGGTGCCTCATTGAAAAACCACTCTTTATATGTATACATACAAAAACTGGAAAAAGAGTACACCTATTTGACCGAACTCAGAATTCTACACGCACAGTCTATTTAATTTAGTACACACACGGACAACAAACAAACAAGCACTATCATCTAATTATAATTTTGTGATGCCCTCGTAGTAGCAAATATTGTATAGTTGCTCTGAAATTCAAGAGCTGAGCGGCACTTCTTTGATTTCGAATCTGGTGTTGTAGAAATTAGAACCGGTGTAAGTGCCATCTTGCACATCATATATGACAGTTTTCCCATTATAAAGAGTGTCCTTTTGCATGTAGGTGAAGGGAATATCGTACTTACCAAGTATTGAAACCAGTTTTGCGGTCATCTTACTCATGCGAGACACCTCAACTTTGTGGGTGAATTCCATGTTAGAGGTATCGGTATAGATCTTTCCAAACTCGTATCCTGCATGAAGTTCCGTTGATAGTTCAGTCTTCCCATCAACCAATAATGGAAGTTGGACACCTAAGGTGGCTTTCAGTCCTAGCTTGAGTGAAAGATTAGCCTTCCAAGTGCAAGTGGCAGTATTTTGAAGAGAAAATTTCACTTCATAAAACTGTGAATGGGGGGTACTGTTTTTGTGGGTATGCTCGCCCATAACCATGACAGTCTCCTCAAGCATCCTCCGATTATCAAGGTCATATTTGACACCCTGAATTTGCCTTTCCATGACTGGCTCTTCCACCAACAGTTGGGCTTCTTGGGTAATGGTGGGGATGCATGCATCAAGGCAATTATCCTTTCCATCGGCTGTGAGGCGCTTACAAAAGTAATTGTTGCGAAGGGTGAGGAGAGCTATTGTGTTGTCGTTAACTTTGACGGGGCGGAACCAAGTGTTTCGATCACTGGTGTCGTTGGAATCTACCCAAATTCAACCCATGCTGTCCCTCCAATAATTATCGGAAGAAACGGGCTTGATGAGGAGCATTCCGTCATTTTTTACGAAAACCTCCATTGTCACATTTGGGTCGGTAATATCATTAGATGAAAACTGCAAATATGGGCGACCCTTCATGTGACGAAGACAAAGATAATGAGTATTATCTCCTTTGAATGCCACATACCTTGGCAAACCAAGCAGCGTCTCCCCGTTGATGATTGTGAAGATATCATTGGAACTACCGTCGAAAACGTGGTTGTTCGCCAACAGGTAGCGGTTAGTACCAAGGTATAAAGGGCATTTCGACTGGACATGCATAACTCGGACAGTATTTGCTGCAGTGTTCACAGGGATAAACTTGAACAATGTGCAGGAGCTCTTGGATTGGTCTTCCTCCCGCTTTTTGGCAGTGGCAGCAATCCAGTATTGGCTGTCTGAATTTCCCCCCATCGGATTCTTTTGGACTCGTTCCCAGTATTAGTTGTTTCCGCAGCTCCTTATGTGCACCAAACCATGTCCAGAAGCCGCCTCCTCCACCTCAAATTTTGCATATGATCTTGTAGCTTGTGTTGCCGATGAAATTTTGAGATGCCCATCATCCACTCCATTTCCATTGATAATGCCCAAATATTCCTCCTTGGATTTCAGCACTATAATCCTTGGCGCAGCGACAGACATTTTGTTTTATTTTTAGGCAGCAGCAATTTCTAACTATCGATTAATTTGATCTCTCTCTTTCTATGTGTTTTCACTCTTATGCTTATTCTTTACATGCTTAGTCTCAACTTTCAAACCAAAGAAGAATCACTCAGCTCTTCCATTTGAGCAACTACTGCTACTGGGAAGGCACGACAGGATCTGAGTCAGGCAGGGTGTGTACGTAGGAAACTAAATAAAACCGTGCTTCTTTCATGGAAGCCAATGTGTGTGTGCACTTTTGTTTTTATTATGTATCGATAATATCATGTACTTTTAATATGTGAATAGATAAAGATATTTGTGTGTGGTGTGCTCAAATACTCTAAATATAGTGTCCAGAATGTGTTGTTTTGAAACTCACACAGCAAAACATGAAGCAATCCAATTAAAAGAAATTTACTTGCATGGGAGCAATGAGTTTTCAAGCAATAACGCCACACTAACACATGATGGAACTCTCTCATATGCAGAGCTCTCGAATATGGAGAAGGGTCCTTCTTTTTACACATACGTATGTATTAATAATAGCTCGAAATATAGTGGAGTTCACTGCTTGGCAAGAGACCAACCCAACACAGGTACAAAGTCATCAAGCTTTGCATTTAAAGGGGTGAAAATATATTGATAATTTAATAATTTAATTGAGAATCAATTATGAGTGACATAAATTTAATTAAAATCTTTATATATAATATAGATATTAAAGGTGTTTTGTTTTTAATTTTATAAGTGAAATTAAAAAATTTATTTTTAAAATTTTAAAATAATGTTTTACAAAAAATGATAATGTTTAATCTTGTGAAATTAAAACACATATCTCATTAATTTGGCAAATAATTAATCGAAGTGGAAGTAAAAAACAGGCGCTATCACCTAATTTCTTGGGGCCATAGGGAAGAAAAAAATTCCGAAGTTGAAATTGCAGTTGCTTTTGTTTTTGGATAAAAGTTTATCTTTTTTTTATTTAATCATTCATTTCTTTCTTCACATTAGTTTTGAAATTTGGTAAATTTTTTCAGTTTAGATCTATGTGATGTTGTAGTACTTTAATATTATATTATATAATCATTTAAAAATTATATTTTTCTGTAAAAAACTTTTTAGGTGATAACATGACGTGACTAAGAGTATCGCATTTTTACATAACGAGGCAAAGTTATGTAGGTGTAACACTCTATACTTGACCCGATCACCGAGTTCGAACTATAGTGTATCTCATTCGTTGCCAAAGCAACCACGATAAAAATAGACACAATTTCAATCTATTTTAACATTCAATATGAACATTATAAGTAAACAACATGATAAATAAACATTTTTGGGTATTATACAAGCTTACAAAAGCTCATAAGCTAATCCCAAATCAAACTGGGACTGAATTGTAAAGTATTCAAATTATAGGGTTGATGTCACGATGTGAGATAGTTTCTTGTCGCAATGTGACATACTAGCTTGGCCTCGTCGGGATGACAGGGTTCATAGTCGCATTGTAACTTGGAGTCCAACCCTCGTCACGACGAGAAATGGTTGACGTCATGATGTCACATATTGTTTTTGCAATTATAGTTTCTCAAAACCTATAGTTTTAAACACACCGATGCATAACCAACTTCTACCTTATTTTTAGCCAAACGTACAATCCTATTGAGTTCCATATTAAGTCATAACAGTTTCTAATCACATAATATCATGTTCTAACCATCAAACACTTCCAGTCAAAAACTATCCATATCCAAATGACATTCAACTATCATATGTTTTACCTTAACATCATTTCAAGACATAGTTATATATGTATAGACTCTACTCTCAATTTGCAAATGTTCCATTCCAATAAAACAAATCCCTAATGCAATTCAATTTAACTCAAACATTCACACCAATATCAATAAGATCATTAGCATAACTAACATTATACCATTTCAACTAAGACATTAACCATTTGGATGCTAAAGTTGATGCTTGAGAATCTTGAACTGAATTTAACTTGCACACGAAAAAATAAATCGTATGCTGAGCAAATTTCTCAATAGTATTCATGTAATGCATACATTCAAATCATAGTCTAACTCATGAAAATTTATATTCATTTCATATGTCTAAGCTCATATTCATTTTAACATAATGATTCTTTATACTATTTTCTCATATAACATTCAATTTATTAGCATTTAATTCATAAGTTCCTATTCTCTTGAACTCTTCAAATCATTTTCAAGCTTGATAGCTCTTTCATACATATTCGGCCCCCAAGGCTCATTCTTGACTCAATCGAATAATATCACAATTCATATTGCAACAACATTTCATTTCATTATCATTTAATCAATTCTTTTATTATTAACCCTATTAACTAGACACAGACTCGGTACGAATACACAGATCTGTCAGCTCAGGTTGCCCGACAACAACGACGCTATATCAAAATATAATATCACCCCTGATTGCTCAACAATAATGGTTTTCTCAACTCAATTAATTTGTCACCCTGGGTTGCCCGAAAATGATGACTCAATACATAATGTTTACCACTCAGATTGCCTGAAAATGGTGGCTTTACTCAATACTCGATCCTTATGGCATGCCAACTATATCCGACATAGTCTGAATAGCTAATAGGGTAACCAAATTCCAATTCATTATGCCATTCAATTTATGCTTTAACATGCTAATTTTAGAAAACAATAATCAATTTAATATGTAATTTAACGTGTTCCAGCTCAATTTCATACCAATTGCATATATCAAGCAAGTCATGAAATTCTCTATTCTATTCAATTTAGTCCCTACTTTGATATTTAATCTAGATTGCATCATTTTAGCTCAAATAATCATCGATACTCACCTCCAATTCCATATAATGAAGAATGATATGAATATGTAGAAAATAAAAGGTTCTTGAATCACAGAATTACAAATTGGAAATTTTGAGCTACTCGTCAACGGTTTGGATTCTCCTTTCCCTCTCGATGAAACTGGGTTGATGTTAGCTAGGAATTAACATAAACATATAAAATTACCAATATTCAACCAATTTATAATAAATTATTCAATTATTAAAATTTTTCAATTTATTCAATTTAGTCCCTAAAATCGAGACTAATCTAACTTTCAATTTACGGCTCCAAATTGAATTTCAATTTCACTATTACCCATTAGAGACCTCTTATTTCTTATTCCTACTCTCAATTTTAAAATTTATTCATTTTAGTCCCTAATGTACGAAACTATTAATTAAGCTTTATAATGTAGTCCTTTTTCATATCTAAGCTTAAAATTTATCAATTTAACACTCAAAACTTCAAGAAATCAACAATGGAAACTTCCTAAAACTTTAACGGTTTTACAAATTGGCACATAGGCTAGCTAAATCAAGCTCCCATGATCTCAAAAACATAAAAATTATAATAAATGCCTAAATTGCACTTGCAAATTCTTGGTTGAAAGCTTCAAGATCCAACCTAGGTTTTTCTTTCTTAAGTTTCGGTGTTTGGGAAAGAAGAAGCAGATGTTCTCATTTTCCCCCCCACTAACTCCAATATGTATATACATATAATTAGTTTTAATTAAACATGTTTTAAGTTAATTAAATCTTAATTTAATTAAGTTAATGATATGGCTAATCCAACCGTCTACTATTGCATTTTTTAAATGGTCTAATTGTTGTTTTGACCTCAGGTTAATTGCAATTTAAGTCATTAATTTATTTTCTAATTAAAAACCTATAGTGATTACCTGAATATTAAACAAACAGAGTGAGCCAAAAACCTCAATGTGAGTCATAACTTAAGCATAAATACAGATAATGTAATAAACAGATCAAAATATCATAGAGAATTTTATAATATTCATTTTCTCAAAAATTCAGAATGCATGATTATTTCAATGCAAAGTTTTCAGAAATCAATGCAAAATTTTCAGAAAATGTTCCTACCCAACTCCTTCACACACCATAAAAGAATTCCCTAGAACTCATCCATTCGATAATACACAAAAATTATGGTCAAGCCACCAGAGTGTACAAAAGCTGCCAGAACAGACTAATACATAGTCAAGCCACCAAAATTGCAGATATACTGTCAAAATCTTCATCATTTCAATATCGTCCCAACCCCATGTTATGTGGTATGACATACAAAAACATAATTAGAACAATAGGCATGCTTAACATGCAATCAAATATAGTAATTTTAGAAATTTATCTCTTATTAGGAGATTAGACTAACATAAACAAAATCATGTCATAATTTCATAAAACATGAGTGTTAGAACATAACACATTTCATTATCATACAACAAATACAAAATTCAAATAAGTGCACTTACCTTAGATTCAGAATCAATAAGCATTTTAGTACTTCTCAATCGTCAGTTAATCACGTTTCGAAACATATATTAAACATAATTGATTAACGCTAAATAATTAATTGTACATATTTTATTTGTTAAAACTCATAATATGTTATATAACCAAAAACATCATTTAACAATTTCAAAAATATCGCTACATTTTGAACTATCGACCCCAAACATTGCCCTAACTAAACTTGCTCGGAATGGGCCCACACACCCTTACTTGAATAGCCCGTGTGGCCCACACACCCAAACACATGCCCGTGTGACCCATATGGCCAGACACACGGCTAGACACACGTCCATGTGACACACAGCCATACACATGATCATGCACACAGCTGTGTGGCGATTTTGGTTTTGCACAATTTTACGAGTTTTCGAGTTAGAGACACACACCTGATCGTTCCTGGGATGTTGGCAAAACAACAACACTCTCCGTTCCAAAAATGAAATGGCTTCCAATGCATTCAATTTACCCGAGGGTCATTTGCCACACGAACTTCACCTAAATAACCAAATAAGAACACACCAACTATAATCGAATCCAGAAGAGGCAACAACCTAGGGAAACACGTCTTCATAGCAACCAATTGAAGAACTTGATGCCATCTTTTCAAGCCCTTCAGCAAGATTGAAGCTGCAACTGACGGAAAACATCAATGATTTGGCAAGAATGAACAACAAATTATTGAGGGGTGAAAATGGGAGTGAAACGATGCAAAGTAAGGTTCATGGCAACAAATTGGAAGTATTCGATGCACCAAAAATTGAATCGAATGGCCACCAAATAACAATAAAAAAAAACAGCCGCTACTCATTTGGTAAACAATGTATTGGAAATTGGCCAACCATGCTGCTGTTACATTTTGTGGTTGAAGTGCATGCAGCTTGATGACATGCTGCAGCACATATGCTTGCTGTAACAGCAAGGTTTCTCTTTAGTTTCATTCTAATTAATCTAGTTTAAAATGGACAAGTTGATGACAACTTGATGCATTAGGTGTTGAATGACTAGTTTAGGTGGCTTGTTTATGTGTACAAGCAATGTTTTAATAGTCCCAATGCTGATTAGTGGGGTTAGTTGACTATTTGGTGATGTATTTGACTATAAATGTATGTTTTTTCTAGTTGAATGAATGAGCTGAATGAGCTATCAGCCATTAGCTCCCTTGCTGCACATTTGTGAGCAAGTAAAAATGCTTCTTGCACCTTGCTTCATGTTCTGTGCTCTTGTTCTCTCTTTTGTTGCTGCCTCTTGCACCAACAATTGGTATCATGAGCCTATGTCTTACGGGACCATTGATTTTGCTTCCCCTGCTTGTTGAAAAGAAAGAAGCTGTCAAAGCACAAGCAAGTCATTAAGGACTGCTTGTAGAGAAGATAATATCGGCTCAAACTTATAAGATCCCCAAACTAGCTTGAATAAGCTGGAGGAGTTTAAAGGAAAGGTGTGAGCTTTCCAAATGTGCAAGCTTAGCAAGATGTCAAAGCTGCAAGCTTAGCAAAGTGCGAGCCTGATGAAGACACCTGTTGAAGACAATATGCAAAGATGTGAGTCTGTCAAAGGTGTGAGCTCAGCAACATGTGGAAGCTCAATGCGTGTTGTATAGTTGCAAGCCTCTTGAAGACAGTAAGCAAAGTGTGAGTGTAATAGCCCGATTTTAGGCTTAGTCGGAACAGTGGTTTCGGGACCACAAATCCGACGAAAAAAAAAAATGTAATGGCTTGAATTTTTAGAGGTGTCGGAACGGTGATTCGAGATCACTAAATTCGACAAATGGGTAGAAAATATTATTAATTTAGTAAGTATAAGTTAAATATGAAGTTAGGAAAATTTTTGAAATAGTGAATAGTGCACTAGAAATAAATATTAAAATAATTAGAATCGAAATGAGGTATCAAGACCTCGGGGATTTTAAACTGAGCCATAAATATTTTTATAAATATTCATGGAGTGTTAAAAAGTTAGTATTAAAGTTTCGTTAAGAAATTTTAAAGTTCCGATAATTAATTGAACAAAAAGGACTAAATTGTAACAAATGCAAAATTTTGGGAAATGATTAAATAGCTTAAATGATAAAAGGAAGAGGGCTTTAAAGGCAAATAGACCCAAGGTCTATTTGGGCTGGACGGCAGAGGCATGAAATCAGCAAGAAAGTAAGGAGAATTAAGGGCAAAATTGGAAAATTGCAAAATTTGCTTAATAAAGTTAGGACCCAAGTGGAATTATCCAGATTTCTCTTCATTTTTCTGAATTCTCATCAGCTAAAACACCATGGAAGGGCTTCTTCAAGCTGGTTCTTCATATTTTTATTACAAGTAAGTTCAATTCTTGACTATTTCTTGAAATTTTTGTATTTTTATGACTTTTACAACTAGGCCCACTTGTTAAATCCATTAGTTTTTGATTTTATGAAAGAAGTTGAAAGTTGATATGAATATGTGCTGGAAGTATATGATGATTTAGCATGAAATTAGAGCTTTAAATTGTTCATATGCTGATTTTATTGAAAGAATTGAATAGAAAGTGAATGTTTGGGACCTAATAGTAAAAGAGTTTGAAGATAGAGTTATATGTGGAAATTCTGAATTTCAATAGTTGTGTAACAACTTATAATGTCTAGTAAAGTACTAATTGAGAAAATTAGATTAATTGAGGGGTTAATTGAGAAAGGACCGAATTGTATAAACTGTGAAATTTGGGGCAAAATGGAAATCAACATTTTGCACTAAAGCAGTTTTGGACAGCAGCAGTAGTGTAACTTTGAAAAATCACCAAAAATTGTAGAGATTGAATTAGAGGATGAATAAAATATGAAACTAAAGCTTATTGAGTCTAGTTTCTTATAAAAGAAATGATGTGAGCAATGGAATTGTAAATCATGAGATATAATAGATTTTGTGAGACAAGGTCAGAATGAATTCGGGTTCCCCTGTTCTGACTTTGGAAAATCATTAAAAATTGTACAAAAATGATTATGAGTTATAGTTTATATGGTTAGAATCCTTAATGAGTCTATTTTTAGAAGAAACAAGCTAAAACATCATCCGAATTCTGTACAATGAGATAATTAATTTTTAGTGAAGAGTGGTCGGAACTGTCAGACAGCGAAACAGGGGAAACTTTAAAGAATAAACTGTACTATTTGGCTGAACCAAAAATTATGAAAATTTTATGGTATGAAGATATGTGAGTCTAGTTTCAGGGAAAATTAACGGATCTTAATTTGGAGCTCTGTAGCTCCGGATAAAAATAATTTAGTGACTCTGACTCGGATAAACTGCTTTGAATATACATGTTAGTGAATATTGAAATTATGGTTAATGTTGTTTAAGTGTGTTATACACATTAAGGATGTGGAATGGAGAGGAGGAGGAGGAAAATTGGGAAATATATGAATGATTCGTGTATAAATGGTCATATGTTTGATTATAACTCATAAACGATGAAATATGAATGATGCTTATTTTTGTGCATTATTGGTCATGGTTTAAGCTCATGTGTGAAAATAAAGTTTCATAGTATGTGTGTATGGTATATTCAGTATATGATTTGGCATGAAATAATACCATGAATGGTTTATGAATTAACACATGTTGGTAAGCATGATATATGAATAAATGATCAAATTGAGCGGAACGCCGGATTTGAGTACTTCTGATCAAGTGACAAAGTGATAAGTGGTAGCTTTAGCTACACTTATCTGATCAAGTGACAAGTGGAAAGTGATAAGTAATAGCTTCGGCTATACTTATCTGATCAAGTGACAAGTGGAAAGTGATAAGTAATAGCTTCGGCTATACTTATCTGATCAAGTGACAAAGTGATAAGTGGTAGCTTTAGCTACACTTATCTGATCAAGTGACAAGTGAAAAGTGATAAGTAATAGCTTCGGCTATACTTATCTGATCAAGTGACAAAGTGATAAGTGGTAGCTTTAGCTACACTTATCTGATCAAGTGACAAGTGGAAAGTGATAAGTAATAGCTTCGGCTATACTTATCTGATCAAGTGACAAAGTGATAAGTGATAGCTTCGGCTACACTTATCTGATCAAGTGACAAGTGAAAAGTGATAAGTGATAGCTTTAGCTACACTTATCTGATCAAGAGACAGAGTGATAAGTGGCTACACTTATCTGATCAAGAAACAAAGTGATAGGTGGCTACACTTATCTGATCAAGAAACAAAGTGATAAGTGGCTACACTTATCTGATCAAGAAACAAAGTGATAGGTGGCTACACTTATCTGATCAGGGACAAGTGATAAGTGATCATACGTAAGACCATAGTTATACTATGGCAAAGTGAAAGTGAAGTACTCAATTTTCCGTAACCGTTCCCTAATTTGATTAAGGATGGTAAGTGACAAATGGGCCCAAAAGAATTAAAGTAAATGGATAAGTGGTAGTGTATTTATATCAGGACGATGTTGTTATTCAAACTAAAGTGATATTTTCATTGCTAAATTGAGAATTTCATAAATGTGTTATTGAATGGTATAATCAATAAACATTGAGTTAAATGGTAAATACGTATTAGTTTTGAATTTGATGTCATTGAATTGCACGTGAATTAAATGGAAATTGCTAGTGATATGATTTAAATTATGAGCATGAGAAATTGCGAATTGAATGAAATGGAAATGAAGCATTAAATTGCATGAGTATGTATCGGGTCTCGCGGGCCCCAATTATTATGATTATAATATTTTGAGGATATATTGGGAAAAGTTATAGAAACATGTTAATTATTTTGAAAGTTTTAATTTTGATGAAATTTTATAACTCGGTTAAATACGTTTACAAGTGTATGTGTTTTGGTAATGCCTCGTACCCTATTCCGGTGTTGGATACGGGTAAGGGGTGTTACATTTAGTGGTATCAGAGCTACGGTTTAGTCGGTTCTCGGACCAAACATAGCATATGTGAGCCTAGCTATACATGCCACGTTATTACTCTTGATGATGTGATATCTCCGGGCTCTAACGAAATTGCTTTGTTAAGACAGAGATGATTTTCGATCGAGCTATTTTCGATAATGCTAAAAATGATATTGAGATAAATGAAATATGCTCACGTTATGTTGGAATTTGGAAAGGTAAGTATAAAAATTTGTGATATGGATGTGTTCATGTATGAAAAGAGATGACTATAAGTTAAAAAAAAGAGTTTATGTTGTGACAAGCTCATCCAAGTATGTTAGTGATTATATAATGCTATGTGCTCAACATATTTGATTAAGTGAATATGATAAGCAAATTTACTTAAATAGATGGAACGTGTGTATGTACATCTGCTTGAATAAGTGAAATTAGTATGTTCATATGATAGAATCTTATGTTTAATTGTTAAATTAAAGATAATAAGATATTTTGTTTTATGTCTAAACCATGAATATTATAATAGTATGAAAAATTGAATTGGAAGTCAAATTGAGTAGAACGCAGGAATGAGTACTTTCGTTCAGTGATATGTGATGAATTGACGGAAAAGACCATGGTTTGACCATGGCAACATGTGAACATGTGATTATGTGATTCCGTGTAAGACCATAGCTGGGCTATGGCATCGGTAAGTGATATGTGTGATATGTGATTCCGTGTAAGACCATAGCTGGGCTATGGCATCGGTAAGTGATATGTGATTTCGTGTAAGACCATAGTTGGGCTATGGCATCGGTATGTGATTTGTGATTACGTGTAAGACCATAGTTGGACTATGGCATCGAGAAAACGAAGTACTCAATTCCGTAAGACGTTCTCTAATTTGGCAAATGTCGGTAAGTAAAATAGAAGCCAAGTATTGGAATTTAATTAGATATTAACGTTGAGCTTGAGTAAGTAAATTCGTTGTGTGAAATTGTGAGTGACAGAAAACATTTGTAATAAATAGATGTGTTAATTTGCTTGGAATGAATTACGTGGTTATGATGGTATTACATTGATGATGAATACAAAATCATATATATATATGTATCTATGAGAGCAAGTTGAAAGATTTATGACTTCACCATCACCCCCTTATCAGTATTGTTCTATGACGAAAATTATCTTGATGAGACAGATATGTTTTTCAACTGAGTTAATTCTAATAGTATAGAAATAAATACTAAAATGTTTGAGTGAAAATGTATTGATTATGAGTTGAAACTCATAAAGGTATGGATCAAAGAATAAAACATTTTTTTATTGATGAATGTTATAATTATACAAGCATATGAGTTATGATATTTGGATTATGATGCTATATAGAAATTTTGATTGTGAATTAGTGATTTGAGTTAGAATTTTGTGTTGAGAACAAAAGTGATTAAAAGCAAATGTTTATTAAATGCTTTGAGAATGTGAACTTAGTAATGAATTGGCTATTTGTGATGGTATGTGTTATGCGCATTTATGTGTAAGATAAATTTGAGGCTTTACTACACTCACCCCCATATTAGTAAAATGTTACAATGAAATTTGTGAGATTTTGGTTGAATAAGCTTACGAGTGTAGTGTTACAGAAGTTCGTGTACGGGAGAATAATAATGTGGTCGGAAAAGTGAATGAATTAGAAAATGAGGACAATATAAAAGAGAGAAATATTTGATAGTTCTGAAAACTACTCAGGTTATCAAAATGGATATCATTCTATATGGATTGTAATTTTTCGATACTTTGTGTAGCTTCAGATGCTGAAATATCGCTATCCTGATTTTCTTATGAATCTATGTGATTATCTGTAAAAGATATGAAAATCCAAAATCATGTGTGAATTTGAAATATACTGTGGAAGTAAATCATTAACCTACCATCTGGTAAGATTTTCGGGGACGAAAATCCCTAAAGGGGGGAGAGTTGTAATAGCCCGATTTTAGGCTTAGTCGGAACAGTGGTTTCGGGACCACAAATCCGACAAAAAAAAAATGTAATGGCTTGAATTTTCAGAGGTGTCGGAACGGTGATTCGAGATCACTAAATTCGACAAATGGGTAGAAAATATTATTAATTTAGTAAGTATAAGTTAAATATGAAGTTAGGAAAATTTTTGAAATAGTGAATAGTGCACTAGAAATAAATATTAAAATAATTAGAATCGAAATGAGGTATCAAGACCTCGGGGATTTTAAACTGAGCCATAAATATTTTTATAAATATTCATGGAGTGTTAAAAAGTTAGTATTAAAGTTTCGTTAAGAAATTTTAAAGTTCCGATAATTAATTGAACAAAAAGGACTAAATTGTAACAAATGCAAAATTTTGGGAAATGATTAAATAGCTTAAATGATAAAAGGAAGAGGGCTTTAAAGGCAAATAGACCCAAGGTCTATTTGGGCTGGACGGCAGAGGCATGAAATCAGCAAGAAAGTAAGGAGAATTAAGGGCAAAATTGGAAAATTGCAAAATTTGCTTAATAAAGTTAGGACCCAAGTGGAATTATCCAGATTTCTCTTCATTTTTCTGAATTCTCATCAGCTAAAACACCATGGAAGGGCTTCTTCAAGCTGGTTCTTCATATTTTTATTACAAGTAAGTTCAATTCTTGACTATTTCTTGAAATTTTTGTATTTTTATGACTTTTACAACTAGGCCCACTTGTTAAATCCATTAGTTTTTGATTTTATGAAAGAAGTTGAAAGTTGATATGAATATGTGCTGGAAGTATATGATGATTTAGCATGAAATTAGAGCTTTAAATTGTTCATATGCTGATTTTATTGAAAGAATTGAATAGAAAGTGAATGTTTGGGACCTAATAGTAAAAGAGTTTGAAGATAGAGTTATATGTGGAAATTCTGAATTTCAATAGTTGTGTAACAACTTATAATGTCTAGTAAAGTACTAATTGAGAAAATTAGATTAATTGAGGGGTTAATTGAGAAAGGACCGAATTGTATAAACTGTGAAATTTGGGGCAAAATGGAAATCAACATTTTGCACTAAAGCAGTTTTGGACAGCAGCAGTAGTGTAACTTTGAAAAATCACCAAAAATTGTAGAGATTGAATTAGAGGATGAATAAAATATGAAACTAAAGCTTATTGAGTCTAGTTTCTTATAAAAGAAATGATGTGAGCAATGGAATTGTAAATCATGAGATATAATAGATTTTGTGAGACAAGGTCAGAATGAATTCGGGTTCCCCTGTTCTGACTTTGGAAAATCATTAAAAATTGTAAAAAAATGATTATGAGTTATAGTTTATATGGTTAGAATCCTTAATGAGTCTATTTTTAGAAGAAACAAGCTAAAACATCATCCGAATTCTGTACAATGAGATAATTAATTTTTAGTGAAGAGTGGTCGGAACTGTCAGACAGCGAAACAGGGGAAACTTTAAAGAATAAACTGTACTATTTGGCTGAACCAAAAATTATGAAAATTTTATGGTATGAAGATATGTGAGTCTAGTTTCAGGGAAAATTAACGGATCTTAATTTGGAGCTCTGTAGCTCCGGATAAAAATAATTTAGTGACTCTGACTCGGATAAACTACTTTGAATATACATGTTAGTGAATATTGAAATTATGGTTAATGTTGTTTAAGTGTGTTATACACATTAAGGATGTGGAATGGAGAGGAGGAGGAGGAAAATTGGGAAATATATGAATGATTCGTGTATAAATGGTCATATGTTTGATTATAACTCATAAACGATGAAATATGAATGATGCTTATTTTTGTGCATTATTGGTCATGGTTTAAGCTCATGTGTGAAAATAAAGTTTCATAGTATGTGTGTATGGTATATTCAGTATATGATTTGGCATGAAATAATACCATGAATGGTTTATGAATTAACACATGTTGGTAAGCATGATATATGAATAAATGATCAAATTGAGCGGAACGCCGGATTTGAGTACTTCTGATCAAGTGACAAAGTGATAAGTGGTAGCTTTAGCTACACTTATCTGATCAAGTGACAAGTGGAAAGTGATAAGTAATAGCTTCGGCTATACTTATCTGATCAAGTGACAAGTGGAAAGTGATAAGTAATAGCTTCGGCTATACTTATCTGATCAAGTGACAAAGTGATAAGTGGTAGCTTTAGCTACACTTATCTGATCAAGTGACAAGTGAAAAGTGATAAGTAATAGCTTCGGCTATACTTATCTGATCAAGTGACAAAGTGATAAGTGGTAGCTTTAGCTACACTTATCTGATCAAGTGACAAGTGGAAAGTGATAAGTAATAGCTTCGGCTATACTTATCTGATCAAGTGACAAAGTGATAAGTGATAGCTTCGGCTACACTTATCTGATCAAGTGACAAGTGAAAAGTGATAAGTGATAGCTTTAGCTACACTTATCTGATCAAGAGACAGAGTGATAAGTGGCTACACTTATCTGATCAAGAAACAAAGTGATAAGTGGCTACACTTATCTGATCAAGAAACAAAGTGATAGGTGGCTACACTTATCTGATCAAGAAACAAAGTGATAAGTGGCTACACTTATCTGATCAAGAAACAAAGTGATAGGTGGCTACACTTATCTGATCAGGGACAAGTGATAAGTGATCATACGTAAGACCATAGTTATACTATGGCAAAGTGAAAGTGAAGTACTCAATTTTCCGTAACCGTTCCCTAATTTGATTAAGGATGGTAAGTGACAAATGGGCCCAAAAGAATTAAAGTAAATGGATAAGTGGTAGTGTATTTATATCAGGACGATGTTGTTATTCAAACTAAAGTGATATTTTCATTGCTAAATTGAGAATTTCATAAATGTGTTATTGAATGGTATAATCAATAAACATTGAGTTAAATGGTAAATACGTATTAGTTTTGAATTTGATGTCATTGAATTGCACGTGAATTAAATGGAAATTGCTAGTGATATGATTTAAATTATGAGCATGAGAAATTGCGAATTGAATGAAATGGAAATGAAGCATTAAATTGCATGAGTATGTATCGGGTCTCGCGGGCCCCAATTATTATGATTATAATATTTTGAGGATATATTGGGAAAAGTTATAGAAACATGTTAATTATTTTGAAAGTTTTAATTTTGATGAAATTTTATAACTCGGTTAAATACGTTTACAAGTGTATGTGTTTTGGTAATGCCTCGTACCCTATTCCGGTGTTGGATACGGGTAAGGGGTGTTACAGTGAGCCTGTCGAATTGCAAGCCAAAATGGCAGAATGAAGGCAAGCAACTATACTCACGAACTGTTTGTGCAAGAAGAAAATGAATTGGTCAGCTTGAATCAAAGCATCTAAGAGCTGCCAAGTTCAAAAAACTTGATGAATGACTGGTATTTGCAGCATGGAGTCCAAGGAGGAGTATTGGAAATTGGCCAACCATGCTGCTGTTACATTTTGTGGTTGAAGTGCATGCAGCTTGATGACATGCTGCAGCACATATGCTTGCTGTAACAGTAAGGTTTCTCTTTAGTTTCATTCTAATTAATCTAGTTTAAAAGGGACAAGTTGATGACAACTTGATGCATTAGGTGTTGAATGACTAGTTTAGGTGGCTTGTTTATGTGTACAAGCAATGTTTTAATAGTCCCAATGCTGATTAGTGGGGTTAGTTGACTATTTGGTGATGTATTTGACTATAAATGTATGTTTTTTCTAGTTGAATGAATGAGCTGAATGAGCTATCAGCCATTAGCTCCCTTGCTGCACATTTGTGAGCAAGTAAAAATGCTTCTTGCACCTTGCTTCATGTTCTGTGCTCTTGTTCTCTCTTTTGTTGCTGCCTCTTGCACCAACACAATGCAACAAGGCAACAATTGTACGGTGAAATTGAGGGAGGCTATAGCAAGGATGTAAACAATAATTGCAGCAATTATTTTGGAGGTACATGGTGCTGCAAACAGTGCAAGTATAAATTGGATGTAATGGACCCACAATTTAAGGGGTATTAACGAAGACTTTGGCAGTAAAAGAGCAATATAATTTGGATGCTAATCGGTACAAAGATTTAGTGGACAACAAAGGAAATTTGGCGGTGTAATTTTAAAAGCCAATCGATGTGCATTTTTAAAGAAGAATGATGACAAGAAGTTGGTGCAACAAATTTTTGAGAAGCCAATCGACAGATTTTGAAGAGCAATATGTCTAGCTAGCAAATAAATTCGACGTTGAATTCCAAATTGGAGAGCAAGATCGACAAGGGGAAAGCAGCCGATTGCTTGAAGGTGGACAACATAATAGGAGAAAAATTAGGAGATATCTTCCTCCAAAAAAAAAAAAAACTATATTATCCCATTAGATATTAACTTAATCAAGTTGCTAAGAATTTGAGTTTGACTCATATTCTGCAGCATGGACGGCACAGCAAGACAGAAGTAAAAATAATTCTACTTCTGCACACGACATGATTTAAACTTGTGAGCAGAAGGGATGTTAAGTTTTAACCATTGAACCAATTACAGGTTCATTCATGTAAATAAAATACAAAAATTAAAGATAATCTATACATACCAAATCAGATATGGGATCAAATTAATAAATAAATTCTTAAAGAGAATCAAACACAATCTCAAGCATACATTAAGAATACTTAACCGCTCAAACAAATTAAATTACTTGTTACAACTATTACTACCCTTATTTTAAAATAGGGCATGACCACTCTTAGTTCACTAACCCAATTCCTACTAACTCAGTTTTTGGATGTGACAATTAGTGATCATATCGTAACTATTTAATGTTCGGTAATCAAAACATAATTTAAACCATACATACGGATCAAAAGTTGCCTTTGTTGCTAAAGGCTTGATTGGGGTTTAGTTTTTGTGAAATGGTGTTTTTGTGGCTGTCGTGAGCTTGTCTTATGAAGATCCTATTGCTGTTATTGCTGCTAGTTTTTCTAGCTTCGATTTTAGGTGTTGAAGGTTGATTTAGGCTCTTTTTATTCAAATCTGAATGAACTTGTGTGATTGAACTCTCTATGTAGTGAACTGTGTTGATTATTAAATGACCAAAACTTTTTTTAAAAAAAAAAACTATTATTTCATAGAAATTTGATGAAGGAATCAAACTGGGAAAAAAATAAAGAATTGATAATATAAATCTACATAGCAATGAAGAAACCTTAGCTTCAAGAAAGAATTATATGTTTATATATTAAAATTATAATAAATGATGAGCAATTTGATCCTTGGAGCAATCTGATAAAATTTTACAATTTAAGATTTATCATATCAAATTATTAAGAAAAATAAACAAAATTTGTTGTGTTGGACATTTTTATTAGAGGATAAACTCCCGCAATTAAAAAAAATCTCGTTCCTCTCCTATTTACTACAACGTAACAAATATTATTTTGAAGGCTTTTTCAAATTCTAGCAATGGAATTCCAAACAAATGAACAATTATTGCAAGCAGTGACAAAGGGGAATGGCGGAGCTATGCGTATGCTCCCTTTTAATGTTCCGTATCAACCTTTGTTTTGGTTTTCAGCAGTTTCATGTGAATCCTTTAGATTTCGTATGACGATTCATTATTAAAAAAAAAAATACAAGCTTCATGTGTCTTTATATTCCTTTCAAAATTGAATTTTAATTTTTAGCTCATAAATAAAAAAATAATATATTTCAACGCACTTAAATTCACGTTTTCTTGCATTGACACCAATACTCATGCTAATTAAACTAAGAATCAATCAACCATTACTAAAATGATTTAAATGTAGGTGAATCATAAATATATTCAGTAGGATATTGATAAATTCCAACGTTTATACATATAAAATATAAGAGAGTAGTGGTTAAATTCACATCTTAAAAGATTAGTTTAAACCTTGTAATAGTCATCTCCTACTCCATTTGTAACGTGTACCAAAATTATTGAAATGTAGGTTACATCAAGAAGAACAAGTGGACTGTAATGTTAATTGGCACAAAGTTGTAAGAAAAAATCTAAAAAAGAACTACTAAAATAAAAGAGCAATAAGTTTTTCTATAAAAAGCTTAGCCCTTGAGGTTTAATGTATACCAAAGCATAAGCACAAGATTGAGAGAGTTACTTTGTTATAGAAAAAGTCAGTGCCAAGGTTCATCGTGCTCAAATCCTCCGGTGCAGAAACATACCTTGGCTACAAGCACGACAACGGAAAGTACAACGGGTATGCCGAGTTCACCGAACCAACGGTTGTGAGCGCAAATGCAAAATTCGAAGTGGAGTTTGCTAAAGATGGGCTGGTGCACATAAGGAGCTGTACCAACAACAAATACTTGGAGCGAACTCATAATCCTTCCATCACCGGAAAACCAGATGAGGAGTATTGGATTACTATAACTGCCGATAAGCCGGAAGAAGACCGATCCAAGGAGTCATGCACATTGTTCGAGCCTATCTTGAAAGACTCTGTATATAAAAATTTTCGATTTGTTCATGCTCAATCTGGATGCTATTTATGCTTATGGCCATTGGCTACATCGGAACTCGGTCGTGGCGTGTTGGCAAACAACAAAAATGTTGCGGATAATGGCAATGATATCTTCAAAGTTATTGATTGGGAGTCGTTGGTGATTCTGCCTCGGTACGTTGCTTTCAAAGGAAACAATGATATGTTCCTGCGTCTTAGCCATTTCGAGGGTCACCCATATTTAGAATTCTCGAGTACGGATGTCGGTGCTGGATCTGTGCCAATGGAGGTTTTTTATATGAAGAATGGAGACATCCGGATCAAGCCGGTTTCTTCCGATAAGTTCTGGTGGCGTAGCCCGAATTGGATTTGGGCGGATTCTAATGACACTAAAGGTACCGATAAGGACACTCGGTTTCGTGCCTTCAAAGTCGACAACAAGACAATAGCTCTGCTCAACTTGGGCAATAATAAGTTCTGCAAGCGTCTCACGATCGAGGGAAAGACAAATTGCCTTAATGCAGCCGTCCCTTCTATTACCAGAGAGGCCTTCTTAATGGTTCAAGAGCCTGTGTTGTCAAGAAAGATTTATAATCTCCGATACGATATTGAAAATGCTCTAGTCTATAACAAAAAAGTCCTTGTTCTCGCCGAGAATTCTGCCACTAACCGTACCACTCAAGCCAACACACTCGATGTGAAACTTTCTTATACAGAGACCAATACCAGTACTTGGCTAGCTCATTTTACGTTAGGCCTTGAAACCAAAGCCACCTTCGAAGTAGGGGTTCCATTAATCGGCAAAGCGGGTGTCGAAATATCTTCCAAACTCGAAGCAGGAATCGAGTGGGGAGAGACCAAGACAACGACCACCGTGATGGAAGCTAACCACCAAGCTCATGTGCGACCGATGACTAAGGTGACGGTGTATCTATCGATATCCCATGGCACGTGTGATGTTCCCTTCGTATTCACTCAAAAAGACACTCTTTATAGTGGGACCGTTGTCACAACTGATGTCACTGGTAACACTTTCACTGGTGCTAATTACTACAACATCCAATATGATACAAAAGAAGAACCTATCACCTCTTGAATTGAGAAAAACCCCACAGCTCCATGGAAGCTTGAAAATTTGTGTGTGTTGCGTACTTAATAAATTAAACTAAATAAATTGGTGTTCCCTTCATGGACGAAGCACTATTTGTCTGTCATCTCATTATTAACTGTGTCATGTACTGTCATTATGAGAATAAGTGAATAAATATAATTTGGTAGCTTTATTATGCCAAAGCTTGATTCTAATTGGGTTGAGATTTGTGTTTCAATGTTATTATTATATGTAATATAAAAAATAATAATTTTTTTTTTACGGAGAAACAATTTCATGGTGCCAAATTAATAACACCAATTGATAAAAGAGAGGATAAAAACTAAGTTCTAAGCCAACTGGCGTACCTTGTACTCTCGGTCCAAACATCTTCTACGTTCATGGTCTAAATTAAACATAAAATCATGGTTTAAAATAAAGGAATGATTGGAAGGATGACTTTTCCATTCAGAGTGGGTTGCATAAGATAAGACTACTCTCATAAATATATGAGCTGCCTTGCTTCCTGTCTCGTCCAACAAAAGGAAAAATTATGAAACTGAGATGCAAGAGCTGAAATAAACATACTGAAACCAGAGGCATCGTCATCAAAATTTAAGGAATTATGAAACAAGTGTAACTCATCTTATTCAAGGAATTTGCAATGTACGGTCTCTAAGTTTATGGATTGATATATAAAATGGTTAGTAAACTTAGTATTCATGTGTTTTTTTTTTCCTTTTAACATTATAACAGTATATAATACCTCCTGTGTGGGCAGATTCCCCTAACAAATCGACTTCCTATATTTCATAATCTTACTGAATTCGAATTTTATGGGAGAGAAGCTTGGCTTGTGGAGTTTCTACATTGTGCGCTTAATCTAAAGACACTTATCGTTGAATTTAAGGTATGAAGTCTTTGTCTAAATACGTTTATTCGTTGCAACTAATTGATTTAATGATAAACTTAAGAAATCAAAAGCATGCTCAATATCACCTAAATTCATGGTACAAAACAAATAACTTTTCTTCTTTTGTCATGAGTTTAGAATGTTGCGGGAACTCGACGGAATATAGATGTTCCTTCTTGTTTGTCATTTCACCTGAAGGAGATTGAAATTTCAGACTATGCCACACATATGATTGAAATAGTTCATTATTTCTTGGATAATGCAATGGTTCTAGAAAAGCTCATAATAAGGTTGGATGCCATGAATGCGACACATGAAAGTAAAGCCCGCAACCAATTATTGCAGTTACTAAAGAGTTCAAAGAAATGTCTAATTGTGATTTTGTAGTACTAAATTATCATATTTTTGTGAAATGCAAATTTGGTTTTGAGTCAAAAGATTTTAATATAATAGGGGTTTGGATTTATTTTTATTTTTATTTTATCTTTCTTCTCTTATTTGCTAGCAACTTGTGATTTTATCAATATTTTTTTAAAAAAGTGTATATAAAAATAATTATATATAGGGTAAATTACATATAAGGTCATTAAATTGGTCACTTAATTTCATTGAATTATTTAAAACTTTTCATTCAAGTCATTAGACTATTAAAACAATTGATCTGGTTTTTTATTGTCCTTGCTTGTACGAATCGCGTCACAAGGTTCAGTATATTCCTAAAGCATAAAAAAATATAAATAATAAATAAATAAAAATCAAAATAAAAAAAGACAAAAAAAATATTTTGAGGACTAAAGGAGGAATCAAATAGGGTGTCTAAGTAGGTTTGGTAATTTACCTAATTTTCATTAAATAATTCAAGTCGATTCTAATTTTTCTGTGTATTAATTGGAAAAATTTTTCTGTTTTACTTAAAGCAAGCTTAGGGTTCTTTTTATTTTTCATATGCATTTTTGACTGATTTTTATAAAACTTTGGAGTGGTATTTCTTTTATGGCAGAATCTAACTTTCACAGTAGATAGGAACCATACTTGAGGGCAAGCATGGGCTAAGTAGAGGGAATTTGATAACACTCTAGAATAACGTATTTTTATGTATTAATTATGTATTTATTCTGAGTATGATCCTGCTAATTTGAGCTATTTATGATCTTTTATCTCATAAGGACTAAATTTGAGGAAAAAAGTAAAATTAAGGGCCAAAAGCGTGAATTTAGAGATAAAATGGGCCAATGTGCGACATAAGGAAAAGTTGGTGCCAAAAGTGCAAGCATGGAGGACACAAGTGTTGAAATGCAAAAAGAAGAGATTTTATTCTATTAAACTCTATTTTAATTATATTAGGATAATTAATATTGAGATAATTATTAAGGATTTTTTTGGATTTTATTTTATTTATCTTTATTTATCTTCAATTAAATGTATTTATCTTTTGGGAATTTAAGTAGGATTAGACTATCTCCCCTAGCGTTATAAATAGGGGGTGAAGTGAAGTGACTCAAAAGAAATCCATCTTTTTCTGTAAACACTCCCTCCCAAAAAGTCTAGGCTTTTGTTCTTCTTATATTTCTTTTCAATAAAATCTCTATTTTTATTATATTTATTTTCTTTTCCACCACAACCATGAGCCACTAAACCCATCTAGTCGAAGGTTGTCAATATTCCCCAAAAAGGGTTCTTGAGGCTTAGAATCCGTACTTAGCCTCCTCACTGAGTATTCATCCTTTCTTTGCACTTCGGGGTTGACGCTTCCATCCATGTCCTTTAAGAAGTAAGCTTTTCAACGTATGCAAAGGCGGTATGTTTTGGGAAGGTTGCATAGTCAGTTCGTTAGCTTACTGTGTCAGAGGTTGGCGAGTCCAAGAGACAAAATGGTGTGGGATTCGCCATTGAGAAGCGTTGATCTAGCATAAGACGATCCTACAAAAGCGATTGTTGGCTAGAGTCAGGTTCCACTAAATTATAAGTCTAAATCGTAAGTCTAAATCTTTGGAGCTAGTGGTTGTAGGCATCCTCTTCCACTATAAGTGGCTTATTCGGTTTGGGAAGGATCATCTAAAAGCTGAGAATTGAACCCAAGGCGGAACGAGACAATTGGAGGCTGGAATCTCCATAAGAATTTCATTTCTCTCCACTCTATTTTTAATTTCTCGAATTTTCGATTCAATATTCTTAATTATGTTTTTATTTTATTTTTCGTTTCCAAATCCAAACCTTTAATTCTTTTATTTTTTATTTTTTCCAGGAACACAGTTTTTCTTGGGGAAGATTCTGCCTGGAATTTCATGGAACAAGATATTGTACAAATCCAGTCCTTGAGGATTTGACCCTACTTCCCTTTTACTATTCTTATTCATTACTTATTAGGGATATGATATTTTTGGTGCTTTTAACGACCGCATCATAAAGTCTAATATATGGAGCACGAATTCTCCACTAAAGTTGGAAACCAAAGCCATCTTCGACGTTAACAGCTTCCCGATCATCAGTGAGGGCGGGAAGATCGAATTATCCGATCATGAACAACTCCATAATGAGCTCAATGAGACATTCATAACGACCTCTAGAAAAAAAAAGTTATACAGAAGGTTGTGGTGCCTCCGAAGACTAAGGTGATCGTGAGTTTGATTGCAACAAAAGGTAAGTGTGATGTTCCATTCACGTTCAAGCAAAGTGACACACTTAATAATGGCAACACTTTCACAACTGAAATGGAAGGTAACATTTACACTGTTTCTAATTACTACAACATCGAATTTGAGAAAATCATGTGGCCTTAGGGCATAACATAATCAGACTGTGTCTTTTTATGCGCATCTATTAAGTTAAATTAAATAAATGTGTGTTTCTTTCATGCAATATTATGTTTGTTTGAATATTATGTATTAATAATCTCATGTACTTTTAATATGAGAATGAATGAATGAATGAATGAATAAATTAATGTGTGGTGTTTCCTAATTTTTCATTATTATAGTCTCGTATTTATTGCCTATCGTTCTATAATTTTATATATTAACAGGGAATGATATAATGTTATATGTCAAAAAAAATTAATTTTTAGAATTTTATTTATTTAGACTTCAAAGGAATTTAATGAGATAACTAAACATGTAATATGGCCGATCCCTCCCTAAAAAACATTCTTTTCAAAGTTTCACTATCATAAACATGATACAGTTTTAGGTATAATATAATTACATACATATGTTTGATCAATTACAATGTAAAATCAAACCAATACACAACATAATAGACGAAGAAAAATTGGACAAAACTCACACATAGGCATATGCATATGATGGGACTCGAACTTGGATATTCAAGCTTAGGGATGACAATAAAGCAGAGCAGGAGAAGATGTTGCTAAATTTATTGTCGCTCCATAATTGACATGCTTCTCCATTATCCAACCCACTCTAATGTGGATGTAGAGGTAAATTGCACTTTTCCCCCTAAAAATGATAAAAATTTAATTTAATCTTTTAAAAATTATAAAAATATAAAAATTTAAATTTAATTTTGACCCCTAAAAAATTTTCTACCTTCACCCCTGATTATAATAATAATTAAAATTAACAAAATATTCAAAATTTTGTCTTGTGTGTTAACTTTGAGTTTTCATATCAAATCTTTCATGCAATCTATATATTTATTCATTTCTCAGCACATTGGATAATAATTATACCTACGTAAATTGATTAAGTGCCAAATTATTAGATAAATTTCATGTTTAAAATTAATTAAAAATAAATAATAAAAATATTTCGATTAAGTGCATTATCATTTATTCAACGGGCTATCTTTTTAGGTGATTTTGCTTCAATTCTTTTATATTTTTTTCGATTTTTCAGATCTTGAGATCTGCATCACTATTCCATATATTCATCACATGCAACAATTCATGGACCAATATGGTTGTCAGTTGTCACTTTAATGTCTAATTGCTGCTACGTTAATCTGCAGAAGATCTTTAAGTTTCTTACGTCGTTTGAATAGAATCTTGAATATTTTTTTTATTTGGTAAAATCTCATCACCATTAATTGTGTTTGTCATGATAAGATTTATGTACATTGTCTTTTTCCTATAAAACAAAATGTAGGTCAATTATAAATATTTATTCAGTCTTGAGTGTTTCTACTAATTAAGTAATAGTTATTAAACTATTATTTTAGAAATTGAGTCTTAACTTGATTGGTATGAATATTATTGCCAATGTAAGAGGACGCAAGTTTGAGTGCATTGAAGCGCATTATCCTCTTATTTATGGGTTGGAGAGGGGTTATGGGTAGTTCTAGGTATTGTGTCAAAAAGAACTGATATGATCAGAACCTATAAAAGATTGTTAAAAAAAGTATTATTTTAGATATTGTTTTATTTGATACTTATTGTATTGTATTAAATTTTAAAAAATAATATCGATTGAACCTTAGTTTACTTGATATTATTACTAATGAAATAATTAGGAGGGTATAGATTCGACCGCATTTAAGAGCATTTTTTTTCTCCAATTTAATAGTGGAGAACAATTTTGGATTGAAGGAGGCATTGTTAAAAAAAAAAACCATTTCCTTAATAATTGAGACGTGCAAATTCATAAATTACTTTAGGAAGGTAGAATTGAATTATAAAATTTTGAAAGATAAAAAATAATTTTACCATCTATTACTGTATATCCCTAAATTGGGTCTCGTAGTTTTGGGTATCTTTTTCGGGTTCCGAGTGTGAAACTAGGAGGGTTTCTAGTAATTTTTAATTTAATTTTAGGTTTTTTACTAAATTATTATAAAAAAAAATAACCAAAATATTATAAATTTTTTTATTTACCAAAATATACAAAAAACAGAAAAAAAGCTGCAGCCGATTTGACAGGACCCTAGTGGAGGGTAACTGATTGGTGGCAACAAAGGTGCCTAACTGATTGGCGGCACAGATGGTGCCATACTGATTAGCGGCACCGAATCGTGTTATAAACACGAGCTCTGTTCGTATTTGTTCGTATTTTTTCTCCGCATTTTATTCCTTTAAAAAATATCTTAATTTCTAATTTTATAATTTTACATTATTTCAGTGCATTAGGTTTGAAATTTATTAATTTAGTGTGTTTTTTAAATTAATTTGGTGTAAGAAAAAAACCCTTATCCCTGCCCTTTGCTCGTATTATTTTCCCGATTTTTATTACTTTCAATAAAAATATATTATTTTAGTATTTTATTATTTTATATTATTTCAGACAATATATATAAAATAATATAAAATAATAAATGTACATTTTTTTTGAATTATTTGTATTAATTATTTCTGAAATTTTAAAAAAGTTAGTAATACACTCTTACTTCCGCCATTTGTTCGTATTTTTTTCTCCGTATTTTATTCCTTTAAAAAATATCATAATTTTTAATTTTATAATTTTACATTAATTCAATGCATAATGTTTGAAATTTATTAATTTAATGTGTTTTTAAAATTAATTTGGTGTAAGAAAAAAACCCTTATCCCTGCCCTTTGCTTGTATTATTTTCCCTATTTTTATTACTTTCAATAAAAATATATTATTTTCGTATTTTATTATTTTATATTATTTTAGTACATTTATTATTTTATTATTTTATATATTTTGTCTGAAATAATATAAATAATAAAATATGAAAATAATATATTTTTATTTTTTTTGTTTTTTTGGTATATTTTGCTAAATAAAAAAATTTATAATATTTTGGTTATTTTTTATAATAATTTAGTAAAAAACCCGAGGTTAATTTTATCTAAATAGATTAAATAATAATCCGGAAAAATAAAAATATTTTTGGAAAATTAATTTTAAAGTAATTAAATAATTATTAGTGAAAATAATTAAATTGGGTTGGAAAATAATTTTAAAATAATTTTTATTGGGGGTTAATTTGAGTTAAATTTAAATATTAATTAAATTAGATTTAATAGTAAAATATACTTCATATTTAAATTTTACCCGAACTCATCAATTTTTACAAAAGACTAATTCAAATCTATTTTAGGCCTGTCCTATTATCTTTTAAACATTTTTAAAATATTTGTACTATATTATTTTAATATTTAATATTTGATATTTAATAATTAATTAATTTATATTTATTTACTGATGGTGCTGGGCGCGTGCTATGTTTTTCTTCAATTGTTTGATGGTTTTTTAAGATAAACTATAAAACATGTTTGTCTTTTTTATGGCCATAAAAGACAAATTAAACTTTTCAAATTTCATTCATTCAAACACAAACACCGACACCATTTGTACCTAACTCGGAGCACATGGCATTCCATCTGTAAAAAATGTTTACCAAAGTAATTTCAAAACCAAATAGGTAAAAAAAAAATTGATCCAAAAAGACAAGAGATGACGTACGTCCACCGATTAAATTAATTTTAAAAATTAATTAAATCAAATTTTATAATTTTATAATTTTATAATATTGTAATCAAATTTGAATTAAATAAATAATTCGAATTGGTTAAACTTATAATTTAACTAGTTGAATCATCAATCCATTTTTAAAAGCATTGTATTTTTTTCTACTTGAATAATTTAGAATCCGTATAGAATTATACTTCTTCTATTTGATTTTGATTAGAACAAGATTTTTTAACCCTTAAATAGATGTAATCGAAACTCCTTTTGTATCATTTAGTTTTCACCACCCAAAAGGATTTTCTACGTAAAATCAGCGTGTTCTTATTTTTCATTTCTTATTACTTTGCCATCGTTCTACCGCCATTATCAATGTTTATTATAACAAAAAGAAATACAACAAAATTGAGTAAAAATTATACCTCTCAAAACTTGTTAATTTGTGTAATCCATAGTATATTTCATAATATAATCCGATTTAGAATATTTTTATATTTAAATAAGTTTTAATACATTATTAATTCATATATTATAAATTTCAAAGCATTTAAGTACTCATATTAAATGGAGTAGGAAATATTTTAAGATGTGAACTTCACTACTACTCTTTTATATTTTTTAAAATATTAATTATATGCAAAAAATATTACTTTTAAAAAATATGAATTTATTAAAAACATGTCTTAGCAAAGAGGCATAATCACACAAATTAAAATATTAATTAATTAGTTGGAATGGACTCACAAAAACGTGGTAAGAGCAATAAGTTTTGTCTATAAAAAGCTAAGCCATTGAGGCTTAATGTATACCAAAGCATAAGCACAAGATTGAGAGAGTTACTTTGTTATTCAAATTATGTCATTGCCAAGGTTCATCGTGCTCAAATCCCCCGGCGCCGAAACATACCTTGGCTCCAAACACGACAACGGAAAGTACAACGGCTACGCCGAGTTCACCGAACCAAAGGTCGTGAGCGCAAATGCAAAATTCGAAGTGGAGTTTGCTAAAGATGGGCTGGTGCACATAAGGAGTTGTACCAACAACAAGTACTTGAAGCGAACTCATAATCCTTATATCACCGAAAAACCAAATGAGGAGTATTGGATTACTGTAACCGCCGATAAGCCGGAAGAAGACCAATCCAAGGAGTCATGCACATTGTTCAAGCCTATCTTGGAAGACCCTGTATATAAAAATTTTCGATTTGTCCATGTTCAATCTGGATGCTATTTATGCTTATGGCCATTGGCTAAATCGGAACTCGGTCGTGGCGTGCTGGCAAACAACAATCATGTTGATGCTAATCGCGATGATATCTTCAAAGTTATTGATTGGGAGTCGTTGGTGATTCTGCCTCGGTACGTTGCTTTCAAAGGAAACAATGATATGTTCCTTCGTCTTACCCAGGTCGAGGGTCACCCATATTTAGAATTCTCGAGTGCGGATGTCGGTGCTGGATCTGTGCCAATGGAGGTTTTTTATATGAAGAATGGAGACATCCGGATCAAGCCGGTTTCTTCCGATAAGTTCTGGAGGCGTAGCCCGAATTGGATTTGGGCGGATTCTAATGACACTAAAGGAACCGATAAGGACACTTTGTTTCGTGCCTTCAAAGTCGACAGCAAGACCATAGCTCTGCTCAACTTCGGCAACAATAATTTCTGCAAGCGCCTCACGACCGAGGGAAAGACGAGTTGCCTTAATGCAGCCGTCCCTTCTATAACAAGAGAGGCCTTCTTAATGGTTCAAGAGCCTGTGTTGTCAAGGCAGATTTATAATCTCCGATACGATACTGAAAATGCTCGAGTCTATAACGAAAAAGTCCTTGTTGTGGCGAAGAATTCTGCCACTAACCGTACCACTCAAGCCAACACACTCGATGTGAAACTTTCTTATACAGAGACCAGTACCAGTACTTGGCTAGCTCATTTGACGTTAGGCCTTGAAACCAAAGCCACCTTCCAAGTAGGGGTTCCATTGATCGGAGAAGCGGGAGTCGAAATATCTTCCAAATTCGAAACAGGAATCGAGTGGGGAGAGACCAAGACGACAACCACCATGATGGAAGTTAACCACCAAGTTCATGTGCCACCGATGACTAAGGTGACGGTGAATCTATTGATGTCCCATGGTGTGTGTGATGTTCCCTTCGTATTCACTCAAAAAGACACTCTTTATAATGGGACCGTTGTCACAACTGATGTCATTGGTAACACTTTCACTGGTACTAATTACTACAACATCCAATATGATACCAAAGAAGAATCTCTCACCTCTTGAATTGAGAAAAAGCCCACAATTCCATGGAAACTTGAAGATTTGTGTGTGGCGTACTTTATAAATTAAACTAAATAAATTGGTGTTTCCTTCATGGTAGAAGCACTATTTGTCTGTTAACTTATTATTAACTATGTCATGTACTTCAATTATGAGAAAAAATGAATAAATAATTTGGTAGCTTTATCATGCCAGAGCTTGATTCTAGTTCAGTTGAGATTTGTATTTCAATGTTATTATATATGTATAATAAAAAAAATATCTTTTTTTATGGAGAAATAACTTCATTAGGCCAAATTAAGAACATGGACTGATAAAAAGAGAGGACAAAAACTAAGTCTTAAGCCGACCGACTTACCTTCTACACTTTGATCCAAACATCTTCTATTTTCATAGTCTAGATTAAACATAAAATCATGGTTTTAAATAGAGGAATGATTGGAAGGATGACTTTCCCATTCAGAGTGGATGGCATAAGATAAGGCTACTCTCATAAAATCATGGTTTTTCATAGCCTTGCTTCCTGTCGCGTCCAACAAAAGAAAAAAATTATGGAATTGAGATGCAAGAGCCGAAATAAACATTGAAACCAGAGACATCGTCATCAACTCGCTTCAAAATTGAAATCGCTTGGAGGTTGTCGCTCTCAATCATGATACCATCCATACAAAGGGCCTTCAACCAAGAAAGAGCTCCACGGACCGCAAAAACTTCAGCAAACTTTGGCTCCAAGCTGGCTCAGGAATGACCCAGAAGACCCTTAACAAAAATATCGTTAGAGTATGTTGGAATTTCGACATTAAGGAAGAAAGAATTACAGAGAAGAAACGAAAAATTTAGTAATAAAATTGTTTGGTAAAATTTTATATATTTAACTTTACTTTTGAACAATAAAATAACGGTATTTATAACAAGAAAAACCCGTAAATGTACAAAGAAATAAAAAAATATTTATGCTAATAAATATATTAATAAATATTAAATCTTCTAAAAATTCATAGTTCGCAGCTTCAAGGTTTAGCTTTAAATAGCTTTAAACAGCATTCAGACTTAAAATAGTATATTAGAAAAATCTAATCCAGCTAATTGTCAAAGTTCAACAGCTTTCGAATAGTACGGCTACGCATGATTGATTAAACACGCTCGTTAAAATCTGAAATTTTGACATACGCATAGCATCATTTCCTTTATGTTGATTTTGTATGATTGTCCATGCCTTTAAGAACAAAATAATAATAAATCCAAAACTAGTTAGACACATAACAACCGATAACATTCAGCAAAGAAATTTTTAATCTACAAAATTAAGTTATATATTTTTATGAAAGTTAAAATATACTTTTATTTTTACATTCATTTATATTTTTATGATTTTTAGAAAGATTGATTCAAAATTCCAACATTTTTGAAGGCCAATCTATAATTTTATAATATATTAACTTAATATCTTATAAATTTTAGAGCTGAAGTTCAAACTAAGAATATTAAAGCAAGTCAAATAACATATAATGACCAATCTCGAGTTAATATTCGATGGCGAAGATTTGTTGCCTTGATTACAACAGTTTGGTCAATTTTGCTAAGATTTAATTGGAACAATGATTAAAGCTTTTTTTTTTTCTGATACTTGATGACACAAGTTCAAATCCTATCACCCTCTCTCAGTGGCGAAGCTAGGGAAATGGCTGGGACCCCGATAGTGGCTGAGTTAGAAAAAAAATTTTAGGTCAAAATTAAAGTGTATATTTTTACGATAGTAAAAATGCAACTTCGCCATTTTAATAGTTTATATCTTTATAGTTTTTAATGAATTAAATCAAATTTTTATCATTTTAGAGGGGCTAAAGTGTAATTTTATCATTACTAATTTAAAATTTTATAAATTATAAAGGGCCTAAATAGAAAATTTTCCATTTTAGGGGGGTTGAGGCCCTTACTAGCCCTCCTTAGCTCAGCCACTGGCCTCGGTCCCTCCTAAAATGATTTTTTTTTTCATTTAGGCTCCTTTATAATTTATAAAATTTTAAATTAGTGATAAGCCATAAAAGTAGCATATTTTTAATCCCATTCTTGATGCGTTTTTGGATGATTAATAATGTAAATTAGTGAATTTGATGCTCATAATCCTTTAAATTCATGTCTTTATACTTAGGAGAGCATTTAGGAGAAAAATGAGCGAAAAACGAGCCAAAATCGGATAAATAGAGTTGTTTCCAAGATCCACACGGCCTGGGCATTTCCACACGGGCTGGCCACACACCCTTGTGAGCCACACGGGCTAGCCACACGCCCATGTGCCAATCCGTGTCGATATCGCACCCTACTTCCCAAATACGTTGAAAAACTCAATTTTTAGGCTTTCTGAGCATTCTAAAGTCTATAAACACCAATTAGAAGAAGACCTAAGGGGGCACTCAGAGAAAATCGAAGAAAGCACTCGAAGAACGCCATCGGGACCAACTCGGAAGTGGGTCTCCCTCAAGATTGAAGATTTCCATTTAATTTCTTTTAAAGTTTTATTGAGTTTCTTTACGTCTTGTGGTTATTCTGACTTTGAGATGATTTCATTCAGGATTATGAACTAAATTCCCTAGATACCTAGGGAAGATGAAACCTATGATAAATCTTATTATTTGATTTCTGATTTACGCGATAAATACTTGATTATTGTTCTCAATTTTGTATGCTTATTTCTTGTTTTAATATTTCTGAGATATTAATTCAAGTTTAATGTGCTTATTTCAGTGGATTTGCATGCAATCATAGAAATAGGACGACATAAATATACTAGATTAGAGTCAAATCTAATAGGGGAATCCATAGATCGAGTTAATGTGACAATAGGGGTTTTAATTAGAAAGAGATTTCAATTAATCAACCTAGAGACAGTTATTCTTACTCTTGAAAGAGATATTAACATAATTTAGGGGTTTCTACGGATCAAGACACAAGTGAATAAATCGTTTAATTTAGATTCATAATAATAGGTGAAGTCTAGGTGGTTTCTTTCTTGGGTATTGTCCATCTCATTGGTAATCTTCGAATATTTTCCTATTTCATTCTCTGTTGCATTCTTAGTTAGATTAGTTTAGTAATTTTAGATTAAAAGCAATCACTCCAATTTGTTGGCTAAATAATAGAAAAACAGTAATTACTAGTACTTTTAGTCCTCGTGGATACGATATTTCCTACTCACCATAACTATACTATTGTTTGATAGGTGCACTTGCCTTTGTCATATTTATAGTTAGTTTAGTGACCATCAAGTTTTTGGAGCCGTTGACTGGGACTAAAATATTAGGAACACTTTATTTTTATTAATTTAGCCATTTATTTTTATTGGATTTTATTTTTGTTTTTAGTTTAATTTTTGTTTTCTAATTTTTGTTTTACTTGCTTCTGGCAGGTTCCTTTAGTTTATGACTAGAAGAAACCCGTCGGGACCATTACTATTTGACAGGGAAATTGAAAGTACAGCTTGCAGAAATCGTTGAAGCAAGGCAGAGTCGACAGAGTATAGTAGACAATCAAAAGGACGTTATTATTATTACTGAGGAGATGGGTGATAATCAGAATAATCAGCTACCTCCTGCAGTTGCTGCAAATCTAGATCTTGTTCCTCATACTATGTACGATTATGCCAAGTCCACTCAAACTAGGGTTGAATCGAGTATTGTGAGAACTATTATTACTGCAAATAATTTTGAACTAAATCCGAATAACAATTTGTTCAATTCGATGGTTTGCAAGATGAAGATCCAAATACTCATTTGGCTAATTTTCTGGAAGTCTGAGATACTTTCAAGATAAATGGTGTTTCTGACGACGGCATTTGCCTATGGTTGTTCCCTTTCTCGTTGAGGAACAAAGCTAAACAGCGGTTGAATTCTTTAGCACGAGGTTTTATCACTACATGGGATCAAATTACTGAGAAATTTCTGCTGAAGTACTTCCCACTGGCTAAGACGGTCAAGTTGAGGAATGATATTTCTTCCTTCGTTCAAATCGACTTAGAAACGCTATATGATGCATGGGAGAGGTATAAGGACTTATTGAGATGGTGCCCTCACCATGGGCTACCTTTATGGCTACATGTTCAAACCTTCTACAACGGTTTGAATCCCTCGACTAGACAGTCAATCGATGCAGCAGCCGGTGGTACTCTAAACAATAAAACATCTGAAGCGGCTTATGAGTTTATAGAGGAGATGTGACTGAATAATTACCAGTGACAAGTCATGAGGACAAAGCCAATGAAAGCAGTCGGTGTTTTTAACTTAGATATGGTCACCATGTTATTGAATCAGGTAGAATTTTTTAATAAGAAAATCGATGGTTTATGTGTTTCTAAGAAAGTACATCTGGTGGTGTAGTGCGATACGAATGGAGGAGGAATGAACGATCCAGAATATTTACCCTAAGGTCTTAGCACAGAGAACGAACAAATCAACTATATGGGTAATACTTCTATGCCTCAAAATAATCCTTACAGTAACACCTATAATGCAGGTTGGAGGAACCATCTCAATTTCTCTTGGGGTAGTCAAGGAAATCAAAGAGCATGTCCCCCTCCAAGCTTCCAACAACAACCTTACCAACAAAAGAAGAAGCTGAACCTTGTGGAGATGTTAACGAAGTTTATCTCAGTGTCAGAAACCCGTTTTCAAAACACTGAAACAACGCTTAAAAATCAACAAGCATCGAGTCAAGAGCATTATGGTTTTGGATTCCTCTAAGACGAATTATCACTGATAGCTATTATCTTATATTCGTTTTACGATTGATGAAAATTAATCTTTTAAGAGTTTGTAATTGTTCTCTCTAATAGTGTCATTTCTAAACTTAAAATTTAAATTTTTGCTTTAAAATATCTTATCACTGTACTCATAATTATCAACTATAATGTTTTATATATTAAATAAGGATTCTTACAATGCTTCTTCAGAAGATTCCTAAAATATATTAAATTTATCTCGATTTTGGTTGATGTTCACGTAATAATAATATATATAACATTAATAAATTTATTTTGATTTAATCTTAAAAAAGGAAAATAATAGTTCAATCATCATTTTTGTCTTTTCTCAATAGAATCCATTATCCTTTAATAAATAATAAAAATTAAAAATGTGGACTGGTTATGGAAGTCTGAAAGGTACGAGTGATGGGGCCTTAAAAATTGTCGATTTTTTTTCTATTTATCTCATTTAAGTACAAATCATTCACATACATACACACATAAAATGAATTTGAAAATCGATTCTGCATCATAGGGATGGGTCAACATCTTTTAATCAATGAGCCTTCATGCTGATATTTATTAATACATTCTGAATTTGTTATTATTATTATTTTGATAATTGGGAGAGGAGAATAAAATTGTTAGGGAGCAAATTCAGGCTCTCATACCTATGATATAATGTTTTTGTCATTGGGGCGAGTGGTTGTTGGCAAAATAATTTCTAAATTTATTAATTAGATGGAGGGAGTTGTTTAAATTAAAGTAATTCAAGTTCGATTATTGAAGTTTCTAAATTTATCTAGCAAACTAAGCAAAGCAGTTACACTTAATGGAAATGTTGAGGATTATGATGATGGTAATGAAGATTAATATTTTCGGAGTTTTTTATTTTCTTTTCAATAATTTTATCTGTAGAATTCAAACTTGAATTCTCTCTTTTAAATGGGGTCTTTTGTGATTGATGGAATATCATTGCTATGAAATGTATTAATTAATAAAATCTCTAGAAAATTATATTAACACATTTGGTACACTAACACTTTACTGAGAATAAAATGTTACTTACAAAATCACCCTTATTAAATAAAAGATAATATTAATATATTTTAACATTTTCAAATATTTGAATTAATCCACAAAAGTATGATACTTGAATATTAAATCAAGATTGTGAAAAGATAAAATTTACAATTTTTTCCACATATATATAACTTGAAAGTATTTTGATATTAAAAATAGATATTAATAAAAAATATTTTAACATAATTTATCTTAATCCTAATTTTTAGATATCAGAATTAGATTTCAACTAATTAAATTTATTAAAAATGATAATTTTTCATAAATATGTGTGTACCAAATTTGATTTGGTCTTTAACAAAGGGGACAAGATAATTCAATGCTATGCTCGTGTTTGTCTTTTCTCGGTGTCATCTCGTTAAAAATTTGTCCTTTCCCAATATCATGAATTGACACAAAGTTGAGAAAATCATGTGGCCTTAGGGCATAACATAATCAGACTGTGTCTTTTTATGTGCATCTATTAAGTTAAATTAAATAAATGTGTGTTTCTTTTATGCAATATTATGTTTGTTTGAATATTATGTATTAATAATCTCATGTACTTTTAATATGAGAATGAATGAATGAATAAATAAATTAATGTGTGGTGTTTCCTAATTTTTCATTATTGTAGTCTCGTATTTATTGGGAATGATATAATGTTATATGTCAAAAAAATTAATTTTTAAAATCTTATTTATTTAGACTTCAAAGGAATTTAATGAGATAACTAAACATGTAATATGGTCGATCCCTCCCTAAATTTTTTTTTTCAAAGTTTCACTATCATAAATATGATACATACATATGTTTGATCAATTACAATGTAAAATTAAACCAATACACAGCATAATCGACGAAGAAGAATTGGACAAAACCCACACATAGGCATATGCACATGAGGGGACTCGAACTTGGATATTCAAGCCCAAGGATGACAATAAAGCAAGGCAGGAGAAGATGTTGCTAAATTCACTGCCACTCCGTAATTGACATGCTTCTCCATTATCCAACTCACTCCAATATGGATGTAGAGGTAAATTACACTTTGCCCTCTAAAAATGATAAAAATTTGATTTAATCCTTTAAAAATTATAAAATTATAAAAATTTAAAATTTAATTTTGACCCCTAAAAAATTTTCTACCTTCACCCCTGATTATAATAATAATTAAAATTAACAAAATATTCAAAAATTTTTGTGTGTTAACTTTGAGTTTTCATATCAAATCTTTCATGCAATCTATATATTTATTCATTTCTCAACACATTGGATAATAATTATACCTACATAAATTGATTAAGTGCCAAATTAGATAAATTTCATGTTTAAAATTAATTAAAAATAAATAATAAAAATATTTCGATTAAGTGCATTATCATTTATTCAACGGGCTATCTTTTTAGGTGATTTTGCTTCAATTCTTTTATATTTTTTTCGATTTTTCAGATCTTGAGATCTGCATCACTATTCCATATATTCATCACATGCAACAATTCATGGACCAATATGGTTGTCAGTTGTCACTTTAATGTCTAATTGCTGCTACGTTAATCTGCAGAAGATCTTTAAGTTTCTTACGTCGTTTTCTTCTATCATTAATCAATATTCCATTATCGTATATGTCCAATAATTGATAGAATCTTGAATATTTTTTATTTGGTAAAATCTCATCACCATTGAAATTAATTGTGTTTGTCATGATAAGATTTATGTACATTGTCCTTTTCCTATAAAATAAAATGTAGGTGAACTATAAATATTTATTCAGTCTGAGTGTTTCTACTAATTAATAGTTATTAAACTATTATTTTAGAAATTGAGTCTTAACTTGATTGGTATGAATATTGTTATCAATGTAAGAGGATGCAGGTTTGAGTGCGTTGAAATGCATTATCCTCTTATTTATGGGTTGGGGAGGGGCTATGGGTAGTTCTAGGCAGTTTGTCAAAAAGAACTGATATGATCGGAACCTATAAAAGATTGTTAAAAAAAAGTATTATTTTAGATATTGTTTTATTTTATACTTATTGTATTGTATTAAATTTTAAAAAATAATATCGATTGAACCTTAGTTTACTTGATATTATTACTAATGAAATAATTAGGAGGACATAGATTCGACCGCATTTAAGAGCATTTTTTTCTCCAATTTAATAGTTGAGAACAATTTTGGATTGAAGGAGGCATTGTTTAAAAAAAAATCATTTCCTTAATAATTGAGACGTGCAAATTCATAAATTACTCTAGGAAGCTAGAATTGAATTATAAAATTTTGAGAGATCAAAAAATAGTTTTACCATCTATTATTGTAATATCCCTAAACTGGGTCTGGTAGTTTCGAGTATATTTTTTGCGTACCGAGTGTGAAACTAGGATGGTTTCTAGTAATTTTTAATTTAATTTAGGAGGTTAATTTTATCTAAAATTTATTAAATAATAATCCAGAAAAATAAAAATATTTTTGGAAAATTAATTTTAAAGTAATTAAATAATTATTAGTAAAAATAATTAATTTGGGTTGTAAAATAATTTTAAAATAATTTTTATTGGGGGTTAATTTGAGTTAAATTTAAATATTAATTAAATTGGATTTAATTGTAAAATTTGGAATTTTGAATGGAAATGATCAATTGGTTAAGTGGCCATTAGGCGAATTCCCCAATTTTTAAATTTCTTGTGGGTTGTTTCAATTTTAAAAAGAATGCATCTAGCTTACTTTTCACACAATTTACATCATATTAGAGAGCTATAAATTTCATTTTATTTGTATGGTTTTAAAGATCTATCATCAGAGAATAGATCCAACCAATTTTTTTCTCAAAATACTCTATCAATTCATCCTAAATCATTCCTAAAAGTAGCCAAAAATATTCTAAAATTTCTCAAGCTTCTTAAATCAATATTTTCAATCAACGAATTTATAGGGAATCAAAGGTAATTATTATTTCTAAACTTGTTTTTATGAAGATTATAAACATTTTTACATGATTTGAGAGTCAATTACATGGGTTTTTTTATCAATGTCATCTTCAAAAACTTAAGGTGCTTTAATGGTGAATCTTGAATTTTAAGAGGAAATCTACAAATCAATGGATGTTATAACTCAAAATGGACCTATTAAAAGATTTTTTATCTTATTTATCAAGATTAAAAATAATTTGTGAGGTCGTTTGAAGAAATCCGAATTTCATCATCTTCATGAACCGATTTTCCGGATTTTTGTGAAGTTGATTTAAATGTGAAATTGATGCTTAGTTTATGTGTATATGGTTTATTATAGATGTTTGGAAGTGATTAGGAGGGCTGGATAGGCCGATTTTGTGAGGAATTGAGTTTTTGACTTGATGTTACAAATCTGGTAAGGTATCTTTATGAGGGAATTTCAATTAGCATAGTTAATTAAAAGTTATGTTTAATCTAGATTTAGAAAGATGGTAATGTCTACTTTATCTCTGTTGAAGCTTCAAATCTTGAAGAGAACCGCGACAACCGGAATTGAAGCTTGAAATTGCATAGTTGATCTTATTGTGGTAGAAAAAAATTGTGCGGTGAGTGTTTCTTAGGGCGATTTGGTAAATTGATCCTCAATTATGTTTAATTTAACTTAATTGATGATTAAAATTAATTAATTATGGATGAATGATTAATTTTGCAATATTGGTATTAAATGTGCAAAACTATTGAATTTGTATTGAAAAAAAGGTAAATCAGTTTTTGGGTGATGTTTTGCTATTTAATTGGATTAATTTTAAGGATGATTTAAAACATGTGTACTGAAATTTTTGATCATGATATGTTGGTGTTATATTTGATAATTGAATATGGGAAATTGGTGTATGAATTGCTAGATTTAATTTAATGCTAAATGACTATGTTACATGTTATACATAAGCATATTGTCACATTAAATTGATCACCATAATGGCTGATTTATATGCTATGTTTGACTGAATATATTGAAAACATGCATTGTGGATCCATTGGATATAGTTGGCATGACATAATATTTGTAAGTACTCACCATTATTTATGACATTGTGAGCATATGGCTCTAGGTGGACTGATTTGTTTGGAGTAGATAAGGGAGTGTTGAGCATGAGTCTCCACTCAATGGGTTATTTGAGGCGCTATAAGGGAGTGCGTGCTTCAGCCCATTCAACTCGGTGGATTGTATTGATATTTGTGGGAGTTCAGAGATCCGTTTATCCGATGTATAATCACCCGATTAAGCCATGAAAAGTGTATGCCAATATATATTTATGTGTGATTGTTGCTATATCAATTGATAATTGAAAGCCATGAATAATTGATTTTTGGTATGGAAAATGCTTTTGGAAATTAAATTGGTATGTTTAATTATTTTAGCTGACAATTGGTGAATGATGGATGGTGAATTAAGCATGAATTGGATGTTAATTTGTTTGTCTTTTTATTACCATTCACTGAGATTTTTAAAGCTCACACCTCACAATTCGTGGAGATAATCGTCAGGATTGAGGAGCTGAGGAGTCGAGTAAGAGAGTTCCAAGAGACTTAGGCTTTGTAGAGACTTTAATATACATTTTAGAGACTGTAATCGAGCATTGTGGAACTCTCGAGAATTAGTTTAATTTTGGTTGTAATTGGACATTTTATTTGGATGGTTTTATAATAATTTTAAGGCATGTTTGAGTTTAATTATTGAATGATTTACAGTGTTTTGTTGCTTGATAACGCGGTGATTGATAACACGGTCTGTGAAGCATGAAATTTTTACTAACGATTGTTTAAATGAAACTTCCATGGAGTAGTTTACTAGCGACTAAGGTATGCCACTTGTTTGATTTATTCGGTGTTTGACATGCATGAAATTGATTGCCTATTTCTATTAAATTGAGGCTTAATTGATGTCAATAAATACAATTGAAGTTGTGTGTATATGTATGTTAATTAAACGTAGTTAAATCAGATTTACTTGGTCATTAAAATATGCAAAATCGGGTTTTAAAACGAGGTTTTTGCAAAAATAGGTGCAGTGGTTTTCACACGGGCGTGTAATTGTCGACTTGGACATGTGGAAACTAGAGTTATCACACACAGGAGTGTGGGATTTCCACATGGGCGTGTGCGATCTGCCAAAAAGTTTTTCATGACACGAACACTGGCATTTAATGACACATGGTCTGGGGGACACGGCCATGTGGGATTTTGGGTGTTTGAATTTTTGTCTTTTTAAATTGATATTTTAATTTGTTTAAGTTACAATTTAGTCTTGCAAATTGATTAGTCTAATTAGAGCCCTAGATGATAAGGAAACTTGGTAAAATTTTAGAATTGGCCTCGTAATGGGTAAAATTCGATAGAAACACACTTAATTTGTAATTTCAAATAGGTTTTAATAGTTTGTATTTATTATAATTTAGTCCCTAATAATAAAACTTGAATTAGACATAGTAAACAAACTCAAATTAAGCTAAAATTTTTAGGCTTACATAATTTTGACTAAAAGAAGGTTGGTAAACATCTAGATCTAAAATCAGATTAGTTTTACCATAGGTGGTAAAATGATGAAAATGCCCTTAGGTTAAATTACTTAGAAAAGTTTTAAAATTGGCTCGTAATTTGCTTCCGCATTAATAATTAACTAATAATCAGATAAGATTGAGGTGTTACAAGGTCGTGGTGTGTCTTGGGTGGTCGTTAGCCGGAGAGTCACTTAGGTGGCTAATGTAACTCTTCGAATTCGGGCCAGTCCGTTCCGATTGGGTTTGGGGTGTCACAATTACTTTATGATTTCATCATTTTTTAAAGGATTGAAAATGACTATTTAGGGACTAAATTAACAACTTATGCATTGTCCGCTTCAAATTTCAAATTTTGAAAAGTGTAGAGATTAAAAATGATCAAATTAGAGAATATGAACTAAATCAATAACTTACGCAAAGTACAAGACTACTTGCAGAATTTGATATAATGAATTTAATTGCTATTATTTGGTTCATGATCAAATAATTTTATTGTTGAATGTATTATTATATGATAATAACAAAAATAACATTAATTAACTATTTTTTTGATATAATTGGATAATAAAATAAAAATAAAAATTAAACCCCAAGATAAATGATAAATAGATATTACATATATATTATTAATTATTATATGATGATAACAAAAGTATTTTAATCATGATGCAAACTTTTACCTTCATGTTTTTTTAAAGGATTATTAATATAAAATTACAATTATAATTATTTTATTAATATTATTTTTTATAAAAAGAAAATAATTTAAATTATATTTATTTTATTAAAAATTTCATTATTAATAATTTAATTAGACATTGGATCCATATTAAATCATATTTATTATTTTAAATTGATTATCTACAGTTATATGTGAATTAAAACTAAGACTTAACATGTTTGATTTTTTGTTATTTTATTATTATTTGACATGTTCGATTTTTGTTATTTTATTTTTAATTATTTATTATAATTTGATATCTAATAATATGTTTATTATTTGATATTAATAGTATTTGTTTTCCGGAACAAAAATCAAATTAGAAATTAAATAAGTAGACAAACAACAATTTCTCTTGATGCAATCATTCAAAAAGACACCCTAACATTTACACCGGTTCAATTTTTTTTTGAAATGGAAAATGTTAAAGGAAAACATGTTTAATTAAAAATTTTAAATTAAATAGTTGTAGTTATTCGAGTTATCTGAGTTATTCAAAACCATTCAAATAAACGAAATTAAATTTTTCAGTTTAACTCGAATAGAATTACATAATTTGAGCTATCAGAAAATCCAAATAAGAAAAAGTAAAACTACATTATTTTGATAAATGTTTACTTTTTCTAAAGTTAAAAGTCAAAACCATTAAGTCAAAAGAGAAAATTAACTATGTTGTTTCGATAAATGTTTACCCATCAGTCTTACTTATGTAGTTAAATAATCTTATACTTCGTCTACTAGTTAAATTATCAGTCCATGTAAACGCAACATTGAGTATAAATAATACAATGTTCCCTTCACATTCATGCAAAAGTACACTCTTCGTAATGGGAATACTTTCGTATCCAAAGTGGAAGGTGGCACTTTCACCGGTTCTAATTATTGCAACATTGACATTCTTAGCAAAGAAGAAAAGCTCAGCTCTTCGATTTGAGCAACTACTTTTACCGGCAGCACGACAGAACCTGAATCAAGCAGTGTGTGTTGGTGTGCATCTACTAAATTAAATAAAACTGTGCTTCCTTCATGGAAGCCAATGTCTGCGTGTGAGCGCTCTTTACTTATTATATATTGATAATCTCATGTACTTTTGATATGAGAATGAAATAAATAGATTTGTGTATAGTGTGCTCAAATAGTGTAAATATCATGTACAGAATTTGTTCGTTGAAACTCATAAAGCGAAATATGCTTAAGCTTGATCAAGAACCGCAAGGAGGTCCATTTTCGTGTGGAAATGCTCGTCTTGGAAAGGCAAATTTATAATATCAAGTATGATCTTAATAATTCTAGGATATACTGTGAAAGCATCCTTCATGTGGCCAAGAATTCCGCCAGTAATTATACCCAAAAATTAGAAAATTTACATGTGAAACTCTGTTAAATAGAAACCAGGACTAGCAGTTGTATTGCTAATTTTTCACTCAATTTTGGAGCGAAATACACTTTCGACATCGACCTTCCACTCGTTTCCACTCATTTCTAAGAGCCAAATTCAGTCATCTGCAGAAATACGGTCAGGAATTGAGAGAGGATAGACCAAGACAATGACCTTCGCAGTGGAAGTTGCACACAAAGTTGTGCCCCCGATGACCAAGGTGAAATTGCAACAAAGGGTAAATGTGATATTGTTCCTTTCACATTTATGCTAAAGTACACTCGTTATAATGGCGACTCTTTATAATGGAAGTTGTACACGTTCACATTTACACTAACACCGGTTTTAATCACTGCAACATCAACTTTTGTTGAAAAATATAAAATTGGTAATTTGGCGTCAAAGACAATGCTCACTCCGGCGCTCACCAAGTCTGTGAAAGTTTCCATATTTATGATAGTAATTTATTGAACCAATGATTTGAGCTATGTTATTGTAGATATCTAGCTCATTATGAAAGAGTCCATATTTTCCGTATGTGTTATTATTATAATGTACTATTCTTATGGTATTATTGTTGTTGAAAATTGGCCAACCATGCTGCTGTGATGTTTTTGGTTAAGTGCATGCAGCTTGTAAACATACTGCACAGACCTGTCCATGGGCCGGGCCGGGCTCAGAAAAAATTTTGGCCCGACTCTTAGGCTCTGGCCCAGCCCAGCCCGAAATATGGGCCTGAAATTTTGTCCAGGCCCGACCTGAGAAAAAATAATAAGCCCGAGCCCGGCCCGGCCCTGTTTTTAATAAACACAAAAAAAAATAAAAATAAAAAAATAAAAATATTTTAAAGTATTTTAAAATTAAAAATTAAAAAATAAAAATAAAAAATATATATTTATTATATTCGGGCCGGGCCGGGCCCGGGCCAAAAAAGTTGAGCCCAAGCCCGACCCATTTTTTAAACGGGCCTCGTTTTTTACCCAAGCCCATATTTTGGGTCTATATTTTTACCCGAACCCTCCCATATTTCGGGCGGGCCGTCGGGATGGGCCGGGCCGCCCGGCCCATGGACAGCAAATATGCTTGCTGTAACAGCAAGGTTTTCTCCTTAGGGTGGGTTTGGATGGGCGATTGGGTGCGGTGCGGTGCGGTTAGCTTACTTTTTGTCTCACGCTACAGTATCTAATCTCACCGCCACCGTTGTTTTTACACTAACCGCAAGTAAACGTACGCACCGCCCATCCAAACTCACCCTTAGTTTCATTGTAATCAAACTAGTTGAAAATGAACAAGTTGATGACAACTTGATGCATTAGGTGTTGAATGACTAGTTTAGGTGGCTTGTTTATGTGTACAAGCAATGTTTATCAAGTTACTAGCTAGGCTACTTAGTGGTAGTAGGTAGTATTTGGTAATGTATTTGACTATAAATGTATTGTTTTTCTAGTTGAATAATGAGCTGAATTAGCTATCAGCCATAAGCTCCCTTGCTGCACATTTGTGAGCAAGTAAAAATATTTCTTGCATCTTGCTTCATCTTTGTTCTTAGTTCCTAGTTCCAACAATTGTTTTAGTGGGATTGAATTAGATCTTCATTAGTAAGCAAGTCTAAAAATTATAATATATATATTTGAGAGACTTGCTTAAGTGAATGTATTAAGAGTCGGACACTTAATCTTTTCTTGTGAGACTATTATTGTAAGTATGTTGTTTTTGCCAAAGTATACTTAATTGTATACATATGAGAAGGGGAGCGATTGGGATTATTTCAAACCAAAGGCTTGAAGCCTTATTATATAGAGGGTAAGAGGTAGCTTAGTAAAATCAACCAAACACAAAAAATCTTCATCTTTGGCGAGTTATCTATTTCACTGAACTTTCAGTGTCTTCCCTTCCTCATCTCTGATGAAGTCATCTTTAATAGTGCCTCTAAATGTGCTCTTTGAGAGGAGATTCATCCATAGGTGTTTAAACATGAGGATATTAATCAAGTGAATAGCACACTGACTGTCACGATAAAGATGTATGTGACGTTGAACTACTCCCAAATCTTTTGACAATCCAATAAGCCAAACAGCTAGCCTCTTTAACAACTCTTGAAAGTGCCATATACTCTGGCTCTGTAGTTTTTAAAATTACAAGTATACTTTCAACTTACTGGAGCTCTAGCAAGAGTAAATGAGGATTTGGATTAAAAATATTAAAAATTAAATCAAATAATTTTAATGAATTAAAAAATATTTATTTTCTTACATTGCTAACGTACAATTTCCATGTCTTCTACTATATTCTTAACCAGTACATATCAATTTAGGTTTTTTTATATATTAAATAAAATTTTTTTAAATGAACATCATACAAAAATTGGGTTTTAAATATTAGTGGGTTTTGGCTTTTAAGAATATTAAGTTTTAATGAGTATTTGTATCAATTTAAATTTGAATTTAGGTATGTAAATGGGTTATGGCCTTAATTGGTTTATTCGGTTTAAAATGTCAAAATAAAAACCAACAAAAATTAATATTAATTGGTTTTCTTAATTACTTTAATTTTAGGGATTATTTGAGAACTCGTTGAAAAATCAAATCAACAACAAATTAATATTTTGAGTGATTTTATTTTTTAAACATGTATGATAAACCATAATAAAAAAATTTTTCATTTTTTAATGAAAAAGTATGAAAAATTATAAACAGATAAAAAGCTACTTATCATGTAATTTTTTTTATTTTAATTTATTTCTTTTCAATATTACTTTTTAAATATTTTTACCTTTAAAATTTTAAAAATTACATTTATAAAAAAATTAATTATATTCTGTACTTAATTTTAAATAATATATTTTATAATCTAATTCAATACTAATTTTTTAACATTTAATTTTTTTAATACTTAATTTTTCAATTTATCCAACCAATTTTCCTTGAGAAATTACTTTTGTTATGTCATGGGAATCACTTAAACTTAGTTTACAAGTGAGAATATGTACTTTTTACTTTAAAAAAGATGTAATGTTTTGGAATTACATTTATCTTTAGTGAATAAATTTTAATTTGTAGTCTGCCCCTTTTCTGCTTTGCTTAATCATGCCCAAAGAAATGGATAAATTAAAGAAAGAAAATGTTGGATTCCATAAATTCCTTCCTATTAACAATTTATTAATATTATAAATATAGCATTTTTATGAGTTCAAAGAAAATATTTTGATTTACTTTAATTTAATTGTTATTATTTTAGTTTATTTTTAGCAATTTAATTCAATTTTTTTTTTGAAGATTTAATAGAGAAGAATATGAGCAATTATAAAGTAGCCTATTTGCTTAAAATGAAAATTACAGTGGAACTACTATACTGCAATGGTCATTACGATTGTGAAAATAAAAACTTAAATAGCACAAAGGTTTATTTATGCAGTTCGGTTTCTTTACGTCTACAGAGCTTAACTTAATTAGCAAGTGATTTCACTATCTTTAATGTTCAATACAACAAGTGATTCGCATTCTATCACTTTCCAAGTATAGAGATCTCTCATTTGTACCTAATTAAAGATGAGAACACTCACCTCCAAATCCTCCCCTGAGAACTGATTGAGTAATAAACACTTCAACAATGTTTGCAATAATAGTTTGCACTCTCTCACAAAAAAATAATTCATCAATGAACAAATTAGAATGTACTGAATAAGCTCTCTTACAAAACCTAGATAAGCCTTAAAGCATATATTAATTTCAGCTTGCTAACATAGCGTTTAAATGCATACAAAGTAACTCCTTGAAAATGACTACTACATCAATAACAATCAAAGTGCAATCACTCAGAGATATGCTCTCCAAAATCATCAACATTATCTCAATCAAAGCACAATAACATAGATGTAATGTTTATGGATTGTATTCTACATTGTTATGTCATAGAATTCACATTTAGTGTTTTAATAATAGGATCGATGGTTGAACAGGTCAAATCAATGATTCCTGATTCAATTATTCCAATCAATTCAATTGCTAAACCAACAATAATTAATTAATTAAAAATTCATAAAATTTTTAAAAAAATTAAATCGGTTCAACTTGTTCAATTGTTGATTTTTGTCTCGGTTTTCGATTTTAACCAATTTTAAGTAGTTTTTGAGTTACTTCGTTCAACCCCTTTATTCGGGCTATTATATCAATCAGTTCTCAATCTATCCAACCTAGACTTGTTCCAATAATACAAAGTCACATCATCAAATCTTGACAAAATCTAAATTTAAGAACCAAAGTAGACATAGTTACCAAGTTTAGGGACCAAAAATTATTTTATTTGTTTTTACTACTTTGCTATGCGAGAATTCACTTTTACTTTATAGTTTTTACTTTGAAAAGATGTAATGTTTGGATTGCATTTTCTTATTGGTCTCTCCAATGGTACTTTGCTTGAACATGCGGGAAAGAATGTGATAAATTATAGAAACCAAATTTTAGTTATAAATTGTGAAGTCGAGGAGGTTGTGGTAAGCATAAGCAAGAAAGAAACGAAATAGAAGCTAATTGGTAGAGACTCATCTATCCGTTCAAGTTTAGATTAAAAAAGAGAGAAAGAGAGAGGGGCAGTGAAAATGGCAATTGCATGGCCAAGATTTATGGTGCTCAAATGTGAGGCGAGGAACAAATATTTGAGCTATATGCATGAGAGTTCCAATTGTCATGGGTATCTCAGATTTTCGGAAACTTTGGCTTGCAGTCCACACACAAAATTTGAGGTGGAGAGGGCCAAAAGCAGTGGGGAAGATGGGTTGGTGCACATAAAGAGCTGCCACAACAACAAATACTGCAAACGAGTCAAAAATGTTTCCATCACTGGAAACTCAAAAGAGCAGTATTGGATTTCTGCAGCCGCCGACAAGCCGGAGGAAGGCCGAACCGAGGAGTCGTGCACGTTGTTCAAGCTTATCCCAGTGGACACTGCAACAAATAAGATCCGAGTTATGCATGTGCAATCAGGTTGCTATTTATGCTTATGGTGGGTAAATTCTCCAACGTTTAATAACTGTGTGTTGGCAAACTACAAAGTTTTTGATGGTAATTCCTGTGATCTCTTCACAGTCATCGACTGGGAGTTGCTTGCGAAGCCATTTGCGTCGCCAAGGTTTATGGTGCTCAAATGTGAGGCGAGGAACAAATATTTGAGCTACATGCATGAGAGTTACGATTGTAATGGGTATCTCAAATTTTCGGAAACTTTGGCTTTCAGTCCATACACAAAATTTGAGGTGGAAAGGGCCAAAAGCAGTGGGGAAGATGGGTTGGTGCACATAAAGAGCTGCCACAACAAAAAATACTGCAAACGAGTAAAAAATGTTTCCATCACTGGAAACTCAAGAGAGCAGTATTGGATTTCTGCAGCAGCCGACAAGCCGGAGGAAGGCCAATCCGAGGAGTCGTGCACGTTGTTCAAACTTATCCCGGTGGACACTGCAACAAATAAGATCCGAATTATGCATGTGCAATCAGGTTGTTATTTATGCTTATGGTGGGTAGATTCTCCAACGTTTAATAACTGTGTGTTGGCAAACTACAAAGTTTTCGATGGTAACTCCTGTGATCTCTTCACGGTCATCGACTGGGAGTTGCTTGCCAATAAGCCATTTGCGTCGCCAAGGTTTATCGTGCTCAAATCCCATCAGAATAACAAATACTTGGGCTTTGACCGTGAAACCGAAGATTATAAAGATGGGTATCTCAAATTTTCTGAAACTCGGGTTGCGAGCCAATATGCAAAATTTGAGGTTGAGATTGCTCAACGCGGTGGCATAGATGGCTTAGTGCACATAAGGAGCAGTCAGAACAACAAATATTTGGTTTCCGATGAAACCAGAATCACCGCGACCGCCAGGAAGCCGGAGGAAGACCGATCCAAGAAGTCATGCACATTGTTCAAGCTTATCTCTGTAGATGATGCAGCAAATGATGTCCAAATTGTGCATGTGCAATCGAGAAAATATTTATGGGTAATACGTGAAACTCCCAACCTCTTCACGTCCGAACATCTCGATGAGTATTCCCGTGATATGTTCACAATCATTGATTGGGAATCGCTCGTGTTTTTGCCAAGGCATGTGGCATTCAAAGGAAACAATGGCCAGTATCTTTGTCTTCGTCAGATCGAGGGTCATCCGTATTTGCAATTTTCATCTGGTGATATTGGTGATGCGGGTGTGACCATGGAGGTTTTCATGAATAATGATGGAAGCATTCGCATCAAGCCTGCTGGTTCCAATAAGTTTTGGCGGCGGAGTCCGAATTGGATTTGGGCGGATTCCGATGACACTACCAGCAACAAGGACACCTTGTTTCGACCCTTCAAAGTTAACGACCAGACAATAGCTCTTCGCAATTTGGGCAACAATAACTTCTGCAAGAGCCTCAGTAAGGAGGGAAAGACTAATTGCCTTAACGCAGATGTCTCCTCTATTACAAAGGAAGTCCAGCTTGGAGTGGAAGTGCCTGTTTTGGAAAGGAAAATTTATAATATCAAGTATGATCTTGATAATTGCAGGATCTACGACGAAAGCAAACTTGTGATTGCGATGAATTCTGCTAGTAACTATACCCGGAAATCCGAATCTTTAGACCTGAAACTTTCTTACACAGACACCCACACTCGTACTTGGAAGGCTAATGTATCACTAAAGGTAGGGGCAAAAGCTACCATGAAATTCGGCCTTCCAAAAATTTTTGAGGGGAGCATTGAGTTATCTGGCGAAATTCAGACGGGATTTGAGTGGCAAGATACCAAGACAGTGACTTCTGTGATGGATGTTCTACACAAAGTTGTTGTGCCTCCGATGACTAAGGTGACAGTGAATCTGACTGCGATAAATGGTACATGTGATGTTCCGTTCACGTACATGCAGAAGGACACTCTTTATAATGGCAACATTGTCATATCTGAAGTGCAAGGCGGCACTTACACTGGTTCTAATTACTACAGTCTCAACTTTCAAACCAAAGAAGAATCACTCAGCTCTTCCGTTTAAGCAACTACTGCTACGGGGAAGGCACGACAGGATCTGAGTCAGGCAGGGTGTGTGTATGTACGAAACTAAATAAAACTGTGCTTCTTTCATGGAAGCCAATGTGTGTGTGCACTTTTATTTTTATTATGTATCGATAATATCATGTACTTTTGATATGTGAATAAATAAAGAGATTTGTGTGTGGTGTGCTCAAATACTCTTAAATATAGTGTCCAGAATGTGTTGTTTTGAAACTCACACAGCAAAGTATGAACTTCAAGGCAATCCAATTCAAAGAAATTTACTTCCATGGGAGCAATGTGTTTTCAAGCAATAAAGCCACACTAACACATGATGGAGCTCTCTCATCTGCAGAGCTCTCGAATATGGAGAAGGGTCCTTCTTTTTACACATACGTATGTATTAATAATAGTTCGAAATATAGTGGAGTTCACCGCTTGGCAAGAGACCAACCCAACACAGGTACAAAGTCATCAAGCTTTGCATTTAAAGGGGTGAAAATAGTGAGTGGGTGTGTTGAATAGAAAAGACTAACCTGTTTTAGATCAAATTTTATCATGTGAACGCAAGTACTTTTGATCAATTGTTGGAAGAGACGCATTTTATTTACTAGATCTAAATATCAAGAGTGAGTTCATACTCAACACATCAATTATTAATGTAAAATTTCAACAAAATAGAGAAGATGGTGGAGGTTTGGAGCGGTTCACTCTTGTAGGGTGGAGAGCTGTTAGTGGTTCCTAAAAAGTGTATATAGAAAAGTCTTTTGGTGGAGATGATTGTGGCTGGTGGAAATACGACTAATGTGACTTGAATTTAATAGATTATTTTGCGATTCATACTAATTTAAATTGTATAACTCTTACTAATTTAGATTGTATAGCATATGCATGCATTATTAAATTGATATCAATAAATGAAGTTCATAAATCTAAATTAGTATGAGTTATCAAATTAAATCAATTAATAGGTTATTTAAATTTAAATTTAATAGATATTTTTCATAAAATATGATTAATAGATTTTTTTTCATGTGAAATTTATATATTTTATTGAAATAATATTTTAATTAGGATCATTTTATTTAATAAATTATAATTAATAACCTCAGTGCCAAAATCAGAAAATTTTTTTAGGGGTGTCGAAATTAATTTGTAATTTTTACGATAGCAAAAAAAAGCAATTTAACAATTTTAATAGTCTATATATTTATAGTTTTTAAAGGATTAAATCAAATTTCTATATTTTTAGGGGGGGTAAAGTGTAATTTTACCTTTACTAATTTAAATTTTAAAAATTTTAAAGGGCCTAAATGAAAATTTTTCATTTTAGGGAGGTCGGGGCCCCTATTTGCCCCTCTAGTTTCGCCCTTGAATAGCCTTGATTATATGAAATAGCTATGATTTTATTTAAAATTTTAGATCATATGATGTTATAAAAAACTAATTTAATAATAAAGAATGTCACAGCTATGGTTGATGCTATTATAAGTGAAATGTTGTTATAGAATATTAAAATAAAGTATAAAAAACAATATTTCTAGATTAAATAAATAAATTTATATTTATGGTTCATTTTTAGGGTTCGTAATTATCCTTTTTAATAATGTCTTTTCTAAAATTCAAACTTACGTCTTCCTTTAAAAATACAATGTTCTTACCCTTGTACTTAGTTGTACTTTTTTTTTAATTATGTATATTTTGTGTACATGTTTCATTTATTATATATTAATAATCTCATATACCTTTAATTTTCATCTTAAACAATTTTTTTCATAATCTAACTTCGCTCAGAAGGGCGAAACTAAAAGAAATTTTTAGAGGGTCGAAATTAAATTGTAATTTTTACGATAGTAAAAATACAATTTCATCATTTTAATATCTAATATCTTTATAATTTTTAAAAGATTAAATCAAATTTTTATATTTTTAGGGGTCAAAGTACAATTTTACTTTTATTAATTTTAAATTTTAAAAATTTTAAATGGTTTAAATATAAAATTTTCCATTTTAAGGGGGTGGGGGCCCCCGCCAGCCCCCTAGTTTCACCCCTATTCACTCGACTCTGTATTAATGATTTTTAAGGGATAAAAATCAAATTAATACTTGAATTGGCCTAATATGTAATTTCAAATATGAACTTTTATTTAGTGCAATTATACACATCAAACTTAAATTGTGATTCATAGGTATACATGAAACTTTAGTTTTGAATCAACTGTACACATTTAAAGAAATGAATATAGATATTTATTTCAATATCAGATTAATATAATTGTTTATGCAATATATCAATGTAAAATGGTATTAACTCAATAATATTGTTAGTGATTTATGAAAATTGAATCAAATCAAAATCCATTTATAAAACCGCACAAAATCAAAGTCCATATATGACATTACACATTGAATCAAAATTCATGGATAGTTTTGATATTTATCTCTATTTTTTTTAAAATGTTGAATTTTTACTCTAACTCTTTGTTTTTAACGTTATTTTAAAATATGATAAATCAATATTTTTTTTAAAAAGTGAATAAAAAATTAAATTTACAAAAAGTAAAATATACTTCTAAACTATATAATTGTAATGTAATGCAATAAAATTCTTTTAATATGTTTCAACGCACCCGAATCTATATTCTCTAACATTGGTAATAATACTTATACTAATTAAATTAAAACTCAATCGACAATAATACAATAAATTCAAATCATACACGTATATATAAAATCAATAATATTATCACTTTCATATTTTCTTCAATTTGTCAGTATTGCCACAAATTTCATTTATGGTCGGTCCAATATATTGAATGAAAATCCTTTCAACATCCCGTAGCATCCACAACTATTGAAATTTTATTTGTATTTTAAATTTATGTATGATTTTGAATTAATCCAATAATATTTTCATTTATATCAATTTAGATATTATCTTTATTAAATATATTTAAAAATAGTAATTTTTTTATAATAAATAAAAAATACACATGTTAAATTATTTTCTTTAATGAAAATACTAACTAAAACATTAAATTTTTAAACATGGCGATCCACATGTATTTCATGTTAACTTTTTTGAATTTTTATATTTTTATATTTTTGAAATTTGAAATTTTGTTTATTTTTTGAATATTTTAATTTAAATTATTTGATGTGCATATAAGAAAAATAATATCATGTCAGCATGAAGTACACGTGGACTATCATGTGGATCATCATGCCAACATTGTTAAAAGAAATTAATGTTTTACTCGCCAGTTCCGTTAAAAGTAGCGATTTTAAGTCTTTTTGAAAAATTAATGGTCAAATTTAACTCTTAACAAAATATGCAAGCATTAAAGTCTACATTTATCATTATGCCTAAAAAAGATTATTTATTATTTATTTATTGGGTAAACTACACAAATGGTCACCCAACTTATAAGTTTTCATTTTAGACACTCCTCTTACTATTTGTTTTCATTTTAGTCATTAGGACAATCTCGGCTTCTGTTAACAGAAATATCATAGAGTGACTAGAATGAAAACAGATAGTAATAAGAGAGCCTCAAATGATAGAAAAAGTTCCGAATGCCTAAAATAAAAACTTATGAAAATTGTGTCATCATTTATCCTTATTTATTTGGGTTTTAGCTAGGAAACAAAATATATATTGTCTGGTTAAGTGGTGTATGGTCCATATGTATTAGAAAAATGAGTGAAGTATAATTTAATTTCTATGTTCCATAAATATCATTTCTGAAAATGGTCTCCCTTGAATCAATTTCACTTCTTCTTCCCTTGTGTGGCTAAGCAAATTATTGTTTATTTGGTGTTTCTAAAATCTGAAAATGGAGAAAAACCAAGCTTACAAAGCTATGCAAAGACCAAAGCATGGCTCTTCTGCTGGATCTGAAGACATGGAAGATGCCATGGTTTGTACCCTTTCCATATTTTCAAGCAATTTCTCTTCCTTTTATGTATTTTTAAGGTTAAAATATTTCTTAAGTCTTTGTATTTTTCAAATATTAGAAATTTAATTATTTGTACTTTTATTTCTAAAAATTTATTTTCTCTACTTTTTAGGTTTCAAAATTCAAATCTAGTTGGTAAGATTGCAAAACTTTCTAGGTTAAATTTGTTATTATTTCATTTTGAATTTAAAAAAAAAACCCCTCAATTGGTAGCCATATAATTAAAAAAATATCGTAATTAACCAGAATTTAACAAAAGAAAATTTAGCAATGTGGACGGTTAAACCTGATTTTTGACATCTCAAAAGTAGAGGAATTTAATTTCTGAAAATAAAAATGTAAGAACTAAATTTCAAGTTGTTGAAGAGTACGGAAACTTATAACATGTTTTAACCTTACTTAATTTTTACCATATTCGACTAGTTTTCTTTTACCCTCTCAACGGTTCTCTATTTTTATGGTATCGATTAGACCATTCATTTTTCAGTTTAACCGATTAAGCCTCAGGTTACACAGCGGTCAAAAGTGAAGTCTTGGGACTGTAGCTCAAGTTCCTCCTCCTCCTCTTCTGACTCTGATTCATCATCGTCCTCAGAATCTTCGAATAGCGATGATGAAGAGAGAAGATCAAGAATATTGAAGTCAAAATCTAGAAGAAATAAGAAAAAGAAGAGCAAATCAACAAAAAATAAGAGCTCAACAAGCTGATGAGGTCCTGTCTGAAGACTTAATGGTATGTATGTATGTATGTATGTATGTATGTATGTATGTATGTATGTATGTATGTATGTATGTATGTATGTATGTATGTATGTATGTATGTATGTATGTATGTATGTGTATTGAGTATTCGTAAGTCCAAGTTTATATTGTCTTATGGTTGACGTTTGTCGTTAAATGTTTAAATATTGAGAAGTATAGGATTGGATATTATCCCTTTGTTATTAATAAAAAAGGTAATTGTATAATTAAGAGGTGTCTCAATTATAGGGATTTGATGAAATTAGTCTCTCTATTATTAAATGAATCAATTTAGTCCCTGAATTATTAAAAAAATCAAATAATGTTAAATTAGAATAGAGTTAATATTTATTGTTTAACATCATTAATATTTTTGAAGTTTTTATGGTTCTATAGATGAAATATTTTGTTTAGAATTGAACTGTAATTGAAAAAAAAAATGATTTTGAAGATATTTTTTCATATAGTAAATGTTAACTTTGTTACAATTTGAACTTATTCTATTTTTAAAATAGTATAGAGGCTAAATTGATCCATTCAATAATAAATAGATTAAATTAATCTTGTCCTTATAAAATTTTTGAAAAAATCTTTCATATAAACCCAGAAAGAAAACCTCGAAAATGTGAAGTGAAGGGTAATATGGGCCCATCGAACAGTTAGTATTTTTTTTTTTGAACATTTATCTTATTAAGCTTTTATTATATTTGTTATTTTTTATATGATGACTCTTTTTAAAATGTTGATAATCAAATTTAAATTTAAAAAATAAGGGTTAAATTGACAAAAGTTACAAACATGAAGGGTTAATTTTGAAATTACGTCTATTTTCTTTTCTCCAAAATACTCGTCTAGGGTTGTTCAGTAGGTTAAACGACCGGTTACCCGACCCGAAATAACATTAACTGAATTAACCGACCTTTCAAGATTTTTAACCGTTAATTGAATTGAAATTTTTTAAAAAATTAACCGAACCGAAATTTTTTTAGTTAATTCTGTCGATTAACCGAATTAACTGAAAATTATATGTTTTTTTATTTTTGGTTAAAAATTAACTGAATTAATCAAATTACACTAATTACCCGAATTAATCGAATTAATCGAATTAACAAAATTAACCGAATTACTCAAATTAACCAAATTAACTGAATTAACCAAATCGAATCACTACATAATTAAAAACATTACATAAATCTTTGAATAACTACATAATTAAAAATATTACATAAGTCTTGAAATTAACACATAATTGAAATGCAAGTCTTTAATATTCTCCATTTGTATCCATTTCTTCTCTCCAAAAGATTTCCAATTGCATTAAACCTACACAAAAAAAAACGTGTAAAAATTTAGCATATAATAGAAATATACGCATTTAAAAAAATCAAATAATTTAAACAAACGAATAGATTATAAGTTAACAAGAATAAGATAGTAAGCATATCTTTCAACTCACAAAAGCTCATGAATTTAGGGTAGGTTCTGATGCATTCTAAGAAAAGTCTAAACATTAAATTAATTAAATAAGTAGTAGTGATATGGTAAAAAATTGAAGCTATTAAAATAAAACAAATAAATATACCATTTTCAATCTTGTCAAGCTCTTGAATTCGTTCTTCAATCTTTTTGATGTCTTCTTGTGATGATGATTGTCGAATCCAATCTTGAGTACACACAAGGGCTTGTACAATTTTAGGAGTTAAAGAACTCCTATATTGATCAAGCACACGTCCCCCGGTGCTAAATGCAAACTCTGAAGCAACCGTAAAAACCGGTATAGCTAACAAATCTCTGGCCATTTTTGAAAGAGTGGGAAATCTAGGGCTGTTCACTTTCCACCACAACAAAATATCAAAATCTTCAACAAATCCCTCATTAGCCTCAGCTAGATATTTATCCAACTCAGATGTTTTATCCTCACCACAAATTTCCAACTCACGCTTTTTATACAAAGCTTGTATTCGCCTTTTCATTTTTTGTTGTGATTCACCGAGAGAAACATGTGTTGGCACACTCGATTGGCTACAAGTACTATGAAGTGGAGGCTTATACTCATCAAACAATTCATACAAAGATTCCTTCAATTTTTGCATCATTTCACAAGCTTTTTCAGAACTAGACATTTCACTAAGTACAAATTCAAGGTACTTTAGTTTTTGCCTAGGATCTAAAACACAAGCAACAAACATAAGCAAATTTATCTTATCAATACCACCCCAATACTTATCATACTTCTCTTTCATCTTGATGGCCATAACATTGAAAGCAACATTACTATTTAACTGAGCATCTCGTAAAAGAATATCAATTTCAGAAAGCTCATCCAAAAAATTATTGGACGTGACATATGAAGTGCCAGAAATACGCAAAGTGAATTCATAAAAGTGTTCCAAGAAATCCCTCAAGTTTCTAACATTATTCCAATCATCCACACTAGGCCAACCCTCTCCCCTTTCAAGTTCAGCCCTAAAGTTTGTATCTTGCTCCTCAAATCTCTCAAAAGCTCTCTCAAAGTTCTGAGCAGTGTCTAACATTAAATTAGTCGAGTTCCACCTAGTACAAACATCAAGACACAACGTCTTCTTGCACTCTATCTTTTCCACCACAACACACTCCTTAAACTTTTGTAATCTAGCTGGAGATTGTCTCACATATCTAACAGCCCCCTAACACGTTCAACAGATTTATTCATTTCCTTTAAGCCTTCAACAACAATCAAATTCACAATGTGTGCCATACATCTCATACGAAGATATTTACCATTTTGAACTAAACCCCTCGAGGGTTAAATTTCTTTCTCAAATAACCAATAGCAACATCATTTGAATTTGCATTATCAACAGTAACAGTAAACAACTTATCAATCCCCCAATTCAACAAGCATTTCTCAATTACCATCCCAATGTACTCACCCTCATGACTAGAAATTGGACAAAAGTTTAAAATCTTTTTATTCAATTTCCAATCGTTATCAATAAAGTGAGCAGTGATACACAAATAATTAACTCTTTGCAAAGAAGTCCATGTGTCAGTAGTTAAGCAAACTCTAGAATAAGAACTTCTCAAAAGTTGTTTTATCTTGACCCTTTCATCTAAATACAATTGATAAACATCCCTAATCATAGTAGTTCGTGAAGGAATATGAAACCTAGAACATGCCACAAACATAAATTTCTTAAAACCTTCACTTTCAACAAACTTAAAAGGTAATTCATCAATCACAATCATTTGTGCTAATCCTTTCCTACATGTTTCTTGATCAAATCTCCAAGTTGAAAAATTTCCTTCCCCCCTTCAACTCTCTTTCTAGGTAAAACTAGTTGTCCTTGAACATTACTAGGATTTTTCTTACATGAACCAATATGATATTTCAATGACCCTATACCATTTTTTTTCATATCACAACAAAATTCCTTTTGACAATAATTACATTTAGCCTTACTTGCACATTCACTATTAATAATCTTAGTGAAGTGAGACCAAACTTCTGACCTTTGAGGAGTGGCTTTTCTTTTCCCGGTAGTCCCCTTTGTTTGGCTTGAAGCTCCAACTCCCGAATTTTCAGAATCTATCGAAGTAGGAGGTGTAACACTACCCTTAATAGATGTTGGTTCGGTTGACATTCTGCAAGAAAAAAAAGTATATAAATATTAAACATATTTTGATGTTGAGTTTTACAAAAAACATAGTTGAGTTGGATTATGTTAAAAATGTGAGAGATTAATATAATCTTTTGAACCGCCACAATTTTAGGTTTTTTATGTAAAGCAGCGATAAATTATGTTTAGCTGTATAGCGAAGCAAGAAATTTAGCTTCCTTTTGTATTATCTAACCAAAGTTTCCATCTGATATGTGACCCAAAATGAATTCAGATAATCTTGAATTCACTTCATTCATACCGCTGCTTTTAATCAAGGTAATGATGTTTAATGAGTTTTAGGTTAAATTTCAAAATCTATAAACAAGACCATTATCTCCTTTGCACTAAAATATATATACATAATAAAAAATCGAGTTCGAGCTTTAATTTAATTAGTTCATATCCTAAAAGTTAAAATTTTATAAATTTGGATTCGAATCTTGATTTCCGGACTACAATTTTCTTTGCTAAAAGGAAAAAAAAAAGTAAACAAAGAAGTTGAGTTTAGCTTAATTGATTGATACTATTAGCTTTTAAGACCTGGAATGCAACAAGTCTTAATTTGCAATCTAGACCAAAAAAAGGAATAGCAAAACAGGGATGGGGAAAAGAACTGCAAGATTTACTTGATATGAAAAAGGCAAAGAGACAGAAAGAACAGAGAAGGCCAAGAGTATTAACCAGTTCATGGCTCAAATAGAACCCAAATTTTTCAGGGAAAAAAAGCAAATCAAGATATCTCCATGTCTTTTTTTTTAATGGTCTAAGCTCTAGTCTCCTAACACATTATACATGATATTTTGTTGTAGTAGACATAAATCAACGGTTAACACAAACACAAAAAGAATATATATAAAATCTATATTAAACACAAATATGACAGGGAAAACACACACAATTGCTAAATATTACTGAATTCTTTAAAAGGGAAAAAAATAAAGGATTAGAGGAAACAAAAAGAAAGAAGAAGAATAAAAGGAAAGAAACTTTAAGATAAACTTTCTACCTTTTGGTGCTAGTTGTTTGGATTCTATAGTTATGGAAAGGGAAAGGTACTTGGCCTTTTGCGATAAGGATTCAAGTTGAACTGTAAAAGAAGGGCCTAAATGGACTTTTCTCTGTCTTCCAAGTTGCATCCTGTTTCTACTCTACCTATGTTATGGAAAGGGAAAGCTACTTCGATCCAATTGTGTGTAGAAGAAATAGAGCATAGTTGCAATTACAATGGATTCTATGTATCAGTTCATGAGAGATCTTTAAAAAATAAAAGTAAGGAAGATTCAGCCAACATTATCAAAAAAAAAAAAAAGACATTAAGATTAAGAGAATAAGAAGATTAACTTGAGTTCCCAAATTATATATATATATTTAACTACTAGTGGGATTTATGGTACAGAAACTTACTTGGCCCTACCTCTCACCATTTCATATATATATATATATGTATATATATACAGAACTCGCAAACCCTGCTCATACCATCAATGGAAAGAAAAAGGAATCCCAAAAACCAAATTAAACCCCAAAAAAACAAAACGAAGAAAAATCAGTTTCTACTTAAGCTTAAGTATAGCTGTATAGCTGTATGGCCAAACAAAAGGAAGAAAAATCAGTTTCTACTCGCCGATAATGTTTAGCTGTATAGCGAAGCAAGAAATTTAGCTAAAGGCGACAGGGAAGGGAAGGAGGGAATTTGACTCTAACCTTAGCCTTTGCTTAGCTTATAATGTGGAGATTGTTTCTCTAGTTTCATTCTTAAAACAGAATTTGCAGAAATGGAGGCTTTAGTTGGGGAAAGTACTCTTGAGCTAGTAAAAGCCTACCTCAACTTGCCGGTGAGGATGGTAACCTGGTAGACGCCGGAGTGCCGGACGAAAGGTGGCTGGCTTGGCAGAGATTTTGGGAGTTTTCAATTAGGGATTTTGGCAGAGAGTTTAGTTTTAGTTTTAACTTTAAAATTTTATTTATTAAATTATTTGTAATTTTTATGATTGAGTTGTATTGGTAATTGGGTTGGGTTGGATATTTAAATTTGAATTGGGTTTAGGTGAATAGTTATATATTATAATTTTATTTATTAATTTTTTCGGTTAAATCGAAAAATTTCGGTTAATTAACTGGTTTCGAACTGAATTAACCGTTAATCGAAAAAATAAAAAATAATTAACTGACTTCCGATAGAAAAAATTCGATTAACTAAATTCGGTCAGTTAACCGAATTTTTTCGGGTTCGGTTAACTAAATTTTTTCGATTTTACCCGAATTTTGGACACCCCTACTTAGCAACTTACATGTTTTAGGAGGATAAAAAAGAGTTTTACCTCCAAAAGCAATCGCAGCTGATGCACATCATCTCTTCCAGGAAATAATGGCTTCCGATCCATCAGCTCCATAAAAATGCAACCCACTGACCATACATCAACCGCTGCACTATAATTGAAGAGTTCAGCAACAGTTCAGGTGCACCATACCATCTTGTAACAACATATTCCGTCATAAAACAACTTTCGGAGGTGACACGAGCCATTCCAAAATCACATATTTTCAGGTCACAATTAGCATTCAAGAGAAGGTTGCTAGGCTTCAAGTCCCTGTGAAGAACATTTGCAGAGTGTATATACTTCAGCCCACGTAAGATTTGATAGAGGAAATACGGCAGAAACACAAAATATCCAGCATAAACTAAGGTCACTGTTCCTCAGAACCTGGCAGAGTATACACAACTTCATAAAAAGCAACCAAATGTCTACATTCGAACCTGACAATGCTCTTCTGATAAAGCTTGATTAGAATGGATTAGCTGATGCAGGTCAGTGTCCATCAGCTCATAAGCACTATAAACATCATTAAAGCATTCTATCCTGAGTGGTGGGATTATATCCCTGATCGCAATTACCAGTAATGAAAGATGCAAATGAGACTAACTCAGAATGATAACAAAAGAGATATTGCTCTCTCTACATGTGTCTCTCTCAAGGTTTTTGTGTATCCATCACTATAGAAAAATGAATCAGGACAAAGAAAGGACAAGTTATAATCAAATACTGATCCTAACAGCCCTTTAGTAGAGGAGGAGAGGAAGAAGATGATACTAGGAGAGCTTGGAGAGTGTTTATCCACACGTTTTCATGGTCCATTTGAAGAAGCATCTTGATCTCACGAAGAATTCTCTTTGCATAATTTAGGTTATCAAATGCATTCGCTATCTTCTTCAATGTCACTTCTTCATTTGTCTCGTAATTCAATACAGAACCAGAAGAAGAGTTTACCATACGATGCCATAGCCCCCCATACCAATGGGTTCAATAGGAGGTTTATATTTAGCAGTGACCTTAAATATCTTGCCGTATATATCATACCCAATAAACCTATTGCCGTGCCTAAGAATTGCCGGAAAATTCTCCAACCCAACAGTTTGTTGCGGTGGTTGCTGGTGACGTTGTCGGTTGAGTTTGGGGCTTTTATTTTTGGGTAAACAACATCCAAAGTCACTAAAACTATTAATAAATTTATATTTTGGTCACTTTAATTTTCAGAAAGTTACAAAATAGTCGTTGAACTATTTAAAATTTTTTTGAAAGTTTTTATTATAAGTTACTATGGCATTTCTATTTATACTGCTTGCACTAATCAAATGTTTTCCTTCCCCTCCTCTTTTACAACTAAATTTTTTTTTATGAAATAATTTTGAATATCACAAATCTACAAACAAAATCCAAATAACTTTCTCTCTAATCTCTGACATTGATCATTATTTCAACTTGAATCTAAGGTACATTCTTCTACTCGTTAATGGGTACTAATCCACCGTATCAATCGTTGTCATTTCAAGCTTACTAATCGGACTTCTACGAAAAAAAAAACTTAACCTAGTAATTCAAATAAAAACTTTTAAATAGTTCAATGACTTAAATGAATACTTTCGAATAACTTAATGATCATTTTGTAACTTTGTAAAGTTGAATAATAAAAATATACACTTACTAATGGTTTAATGTGTTTAAATGTAACTTACATTTATTTTTCTAATTTGATCCAAATGTTCAACCATAAAACCTACTCGGATTCAAACGTCCATAGAGCAAATAGAAAACCTTTACCTTTACATGAGCTCTAATTTTAAAGGAAAAAGGTCAAAGATACAAATTTTATATTGAAAATAATTAAATTAAATTATTAATTTTCGACAAGGGTAAAAGGTATAATTTTTCAAAGATCCTTCAAGTAAACAAAAAGCCTTTAAAAGAATTAAATATATTCATGTTAAATACATATCCAGCGCTCGGATTAAACAACAAAAGAAATCAAGAGAGCCATTACAAACACCAACAGAACTGTTTTAGTTTCCCGCATTCTGCCAATAATTAAAGTCATCTTCCATTCAAGATTTCATCCCGTCATGGATGGAACATATATACAGGAAGGAGCCAATCATAAAGCATTTTTAAACCACACCGATCGACGAATAGATGGCATGTAAATCATCACGGTTGCACATATTCCGGGTTGAATGTAAGCGCTTCCCGATATATTAGCTCCTTCATCTGCTCCTCGGTTAATGCATGTTGCTCGAAGTCAAAGTTAAATGGGGTCATGCAGACAGGCTCATCGCTTAGGTCATGCAGCGATGATAGGTAAGGATGAGCTAGTGCATCCTCAACTGCAAGATATACGGAAGCATGGTACATGAGTTCCAAGGTAAAAGTACAATGGAGGCCCCTATAGTAGGAGTCAGATTGCATTTTTCTTCCACTACTCAAAAAATTGGCAAATTAACCCCTATACGTTAAATCAAAGAGCAAACTATAGTCTTTTTGTTAAAACTTTCATCTATTCCTACAGTTAAAAACTGATTCGTGTACGCCAACATACCGTACATGTGGCACACCACATATCTATGTTTGGTTATTCCGTCAGTCACCTTAGTTTTTAACAGTACAAAAGAATGCAATTTTTAACAGAAATGACCAATTTACTCTTTGATCTAACATACAGCGACTAATTTACCCATTTTTTAAATAGAGGAGCCTCATGGTACTTTTACCTGATTTCCAACTCAAGAGTGAAAAGAATTGCGAGATGGAATAAGCATGAGGCAAGAAAAAATTAACTTAAAAAAAGGTGACTATTTTGCATGCACTGGCGAACTTTCGTAAGAGAATTGAAAAAGAAAAAGTATAACACAAGCAATGAACTCACCGGTAATCCTTAGTCTAGGATCAAATGTCAACATCTTTTCAACAAGATCAATAGCTAAAGGGTGGACAGTTGGAAACTTTTCGGTGAAAGATTGTCGGTGATAAAGAGGAAGTTGCTGGATGTATCTCCTGGCATTTGCATTCAAAAACCCCAACTCAGCCTCGGATGGGGTGCCAATCAGCTGCACGCAAAGAGTCAATCATTCATGGTGAAATGTTACAAGCATTTTATTAGTTTATCAAGTGAACCTACTTAGCAACTTATTTGTTTGAATTTCAGAAAATTTTATACTGGATGGAGGATAAAAAGAATTTACCTCAATAAGCAATCGCAGCTGATGCACGTGATCTCGTCCGGGAAATAATGGCTTCCGATCCATCAATTCCATAAAAATGCAACCTACTGACCATACATCAATAGCTGCAGTATAATCTGAAGAGTTTAGCAAAAGTTCCGGTGCACGATACCATCTTGTAACAACATATTCTGTCATAAAATCACTTTCGGAGGTAACACGAGCCAGTCCAAAATCACATATTTTCAAGTCACAATTAGCATTTAAGAGAAGGTTGCTAGGTTTCAAGTCCCTGTGCAGTACATTTGCAGAATGTATATACTTCAGCCCACGTAAGATTTGATAAAGGAAATACTGCAGAACACAAAAAAGAGGCCATTAGTTAGAGACAAGTTATGTTAGAAATGGTGCTGCTTTTAGTCATTTGTTCATTACTCAAGTTCAAATTCTGATAAGATTAAAATTACTAGAACTTCGTATTACAAATAAATAAAACTATCATTTAATAGAAAGAAGGTTGATTTACTTTTTGCAATGCTTTCCTTCAAAATTGTTTGAATCAACCGTAATCCTATGTACAAAGCCTTTGGTGCCTTAAACTAGAGACCTAAGAAAATAGAGGAGTCAAAAACTACGTGTCTTCGTTTTCGTTTTTGCTTATCATTTCAATTTCAGTAATCATTCCGATCTAAAACCAAGGTCATTGTTCCTCAGAACAAGGCAGAATGTACACAACTTCATAAAACTTCAAACTTCTCATAAACAATATAGACATCACATACAATATAAACTAGTGATTTAAGGAATATGATTCTTAACATAAAAAGCAACCGAATGTTAAAATTCGAACCTGACAATGCTCTTCTGATAAAGCTTGATTAGAACGGATTATCTGATGCAAGTCAGTATCCATCAGCTCATATGCAATATAAACATCATTAAAGCATTCTCTCTTTGGTGGCGGGATTATATCCCTGATTGCAACTACCTGCAATGAAAAATCTGAATGAGACTAACTCACAATTATAACAAAATTGAGATTGCACGCCTATGTGTGTCTCTCTCTAAATATAATAGTTGTTTCTGTGTATTCATCACTACAGAAAAAAGAATTGGTACAAAGAAATAAAAAGTTTTAATCATATAATTTCAAGGTTTAGATGGGAAAACTGACGTTCAAACAAAAAACTGCTAGCACTAACATTGGCATTAGCAAACACAAATCTGACAAACCTGTTCATCAACCTGAACAATTGAACAATCAAGTTTTGCCCAAATAAGACTTATACATGGATCGGTAAAAGTACCATAGAGATTTTGTACTAGGAGTCAAATTGTATTTTGCCCCTTCTTAAAAAATGGGCAAATTAATCCCTGTACCTTAGAACAAAGAGCAAATTGGTCCTTTTTATTAAAAAATTCAATCATTTATATATTGTTAAAAACTGACGCGGTTAATGATATAATTAGACAGTGACACATGGCATGCCACGTGTAACTCATGTGAACGTACAAATACCAGTTTTTAACAACAGAAATGGACGGAATTTTAACAGAAGGTCCAGTTTGCTCTTTAATCTAACATACAAAGACTATTTTACTCATTTTTTTAGTAGAGGGGGCAAAATACAATTCGGCCTCCATGATACTTTTACCTACATGGATCCTATTTATACATAATAATCAGATTAATGTAGCCACTGTAGGATCAAACAACACTGTGTTACAACTTGGTAATACAATTTAAGGGCTTTGAAGCTTTTTAATGTTAAATATAACCCAACTGCTAAAGGTAACATAGAAAAGCTCTTAATCCCTGTTCTTCATTCAAGGTTTCCAAATGCTGTAAAACAGCATAAACTAATACTTATCATTGCAATTCCCCTCTTGAATCATTCACAACTAACATGATGCACATTGAATGTATTTGATAATTATAGAAAAAGTATTAATTATGTCCATGCAAAGCGGAAAACCAATGACACTAATGAATTAAATAAGCTACTTTCGTATGAAATAACACCTGAGCATAGCTCATTCATCATTATGAGACGTTATTAACTCTAACCCTGTTGAACTCTCGAGTTAAAGTTAACTTAATACACCTATGATTCTTCGAATCCTTTGTTTTTCGCTAAAGTACCTATGTCGGCCACATATTCAACACCTCAAAATGCAAACGAAAACAGGTTATGATACTTCAAATATATGAAAAACTTTAGTTAAAAAACAAATGCACCCATATCCACATTCACACCTAAATTTGAGCAACATAGCCATCAATCAACAACGTTAAAACAGCCAAAACACAGCCAAAAAAGAGGGAAATATAAATACCAAATACAGAAAGGATTAATAACAAATGTATCGAATTAAATGCTTTTTTCTTTTTAAAAAAGGGGGGGAATTAAATCAATTTCCACTCACTGACGTTTTCATGATCCATGTGACGAAGCAATTTGATCTCACGAAGTGTTCTCTTAGCATCAATTTTGTTATCAAAAGCATTCGCTATCTTCTTCAACGCCACTTGTTCATTTGTCTCGGAATTCAACGCAGAACTACCCAAAAAAATGGGAAAAAAAAATTAAAAATCATAATTTCATTAATTAACAAAACCCAATCAAATAACTAAGGTGAAATCAGAAAGACGAAGAGTTTACCATACGATACCATAGGCTCCTTTACCAATGGGCATAATAGGAGGTTTATATTTGGCAGTGACCTCAAAAATGTTACCGAATATATTATACTGAATAAACCTCCCACCATGGCTAAGAGTTGCCGGGATATTCTCCAACCCAATTCCCATTTGTGGCGGCTGTTGCTGGTGGTGTTGTGGGTTGGGTTGCTCCGCCATCTCAGTGTCCGCCGCCTGTGGTGGTCCACCGCCTTCCATTATTAGGTGAAAATGAAAAAAAGAAACAAATTGGGAGCAGGTGGATGGCTTAGGGTATTTTATTGGTCAATGGATCTGTTCTTATTTTTGGTGGGGGATATTTTGCTGTCCCGTACATTTGTTTTGCTGTTTATTTTCCCTTTTTAGTTTCTTTTAGGTAAATTACACCAAGGGCATTAAGTTATTAATAAATTAATATCTAGTCATTTAATTTTAAAAAATTACAAAATGATCCCTAATTTATTCAAAAGTTGTCATTTAAGTTATAAAATTTTTGTTTAAATCATTAGGCTATTAATTTCATTTTTCAAAGATCAGCTACAGGGGCAAAGCTTCGAATCATTCGAAATCGTAATATTCAAATTCAAATTAAAATTAAAATCAAGAATTTACTAGTTTTATAATTGAAACCATAGTTTTCAATTCGAAACATAATCTTTTAAATACTAATTAAATCATTCAAAATTCATAAAAATAAAACTAATATAGTTAGATATAGTAATTAACTACTGATGACAAGCTTGAATATACATGGTTTATCAAGTTGACATCTTAAGTTTCTTGATTCGAAATTCATATAATTTTCGACTCAGTTAACCATTTTTTATTTCGTTTTCACCAGAATATTCATTGTTTCACAAGATATCATTTGATATAATTTTAAACAACAAAGTAGCTAAGGTTTTCTTTCTCCCCTTTACTTTGGCCGAAACTTACTATAACATCATCTAGCTATTTTTGTTTCGTTTTTACACTTCTAACAAGTTAGAAATCGTCTCTTAATTATTTTTTATCTAAAAACATACATATTTCACTTAATTCTATAACCTTCTATCAATATCCTTTAATGGCAACTTTTAATACACTTGATAAAATAAAATAAAAAACTATTGGTACATATATATATATATAACAAGGTTTAAATATTCAAAATCTATGAAAAATTTGAAGAAAAACATAGCTTATACTTAAATTTTGGAAGAAAACGATGGGGAAATAGGCACGAATATGAAGAAAAAAGATGATAAAAATATATTCATCTTTTTTTTTCTTTATATATATTATTATCATATTACTTATAACATAATATTATTTTAAGTACAACATTAAATAAATATTAAATTATTATTTAACAAAAATATTATTTAAAAGTTATCATGAATAATTTAACTTATTTAAGAAGATTTTCCTTTTATTTTTATCAAGAATAATTTTTAAATGGGGCCTACTTATATTTTTAGAGGGCTATAGTATATTCACAAAAGTGAAAATTACAAAAATCTTAAATCTTGGGTGACCTACTTATATTTTTGAGAGGGCCGTAGTATATCTACAAATGGCTAAATTGTAACAATTTTAAACCCTATCCAATAGATTGACCTCCATAAGACGCATTTTATGCAATAATCACAAACTTTGCACCTTGGCCCGTGACATAAGCCGCTCCAAAAGAAATGAACAAGATTATAATGTGTCTAATCTAAAGACACTTATCGTCGGTCTAGTATTAAGTTTTGTTTAAGTACTCGTATTCGTTGCAAGCAATTGATTGTTTTAGTGCCAGTTGCATTTACAATTACAATAAACTTAAAAAGAAAAGAAAACCATGTTAGATATCACCTAAATCCAAGTTACAAATCAGATAACATTTCTCTTGTTTTTTCTCATGAGTGTAGGCTGTTAGGAAAACTCGATTGAAGGCTTTACCATGAGAAGTTTCTTCTTGTTTATCATCTCAATTCAAGGAGATACACGTATGCTTGAAATGATATACATTACACAAGAAGCTGTGAAAGGAACATCAAGCTATGGAGATTTGTACTTTCATTCTTACTTTGGTTCAAGACAGGCCATTAAAGATAAGGTTTGAGAACTTTGGGATTTAGCCTGTTATAATACTGGAATTAAGCCTCTCTGTGATGAACTGATGTTTCAAGACAATGGGACATCACCACCCTTGATTTGACTATAGAATTCACACCACCAATGCTTGTGTTTCACAGGTTGATCAGTTTATTACGACATGGATGACACCCTATGCCGAGTCTCAGCACAGACCAAATTGGTTAGTCACTGGAACAAGTAGTTCCAGAAATCGGAACATTTGTTAAACCATGCATAAATGGAAATCGCATGCAGTGATGTTTCACTTTGTTTATCATAAAATCACATGCGGGTAAGAAATGATTCGAAAAGAAACATTCAGTTAATGTACTTTTGGAAAAGAATATGGCTTTTGAACAATAGATTTTCTGATATGCCATATATTGGAATGGAGATCAAATTAGGACACTTACAGATGACCACAGAACTTGACATGCAGAGGCAAGTAATCTGGTTTTCGTGACAGCCTAAACTCGATGGAAAACAAGAAGAGAAATGTTATCTGGTTTGTGAACATATTTTCGATTTCTTTTATTTTTTCTTTTTTTGTGAATGTAAATTGCAACGAATACAAATACTTAAACAAGACTTCATACCAGATCGCAATGTAGAAACTCCACAAGCCAAGTTCCTCTCCAATCAGCACCCTTATTATGAAATTACAATTCAACAAGGTTATGACATGCAATCACTGGATCGAGACTCGTTTGGAGAAGTTGTATACAAAAGCTTGAAAAACAAAGTTAACTATCCGGTTCCTCAATGGTTAAGATATCAATTTCAAAAGCTACATAAATATACATACACACATGCATATAAACCAACCATCAGATATACTATATGGCCATTAGTGAAATATATGTCACAAACAAGACATCTATACAAAACCAAACCAGACACTGATAAGTTCTAACCATAATATAAAACATGACTACAAAATCACAATTAGTGATTTCTTTGAACGCTTTAGTAACTGCAATAATTTGATTTGGGCTCCCCATTTCTGACTCCAAGTCAGGGCAGCCGTACTTATTTTGAGCTTTTCCAGAACCATTGCATTATCCAAGAAATAACTAACCATTTCAATCATACGTGGGTCAAAGTATGAAATTTCAATCTCCTTGAGGTGAAATGACAAACAAGAAGGAACTTTCATACGTAAAGCCTTCCATCGGGTTCCCGCATCATCCTAAACTCATGAAAAAAGAAGAAAAGTTATTTGGTTTGTACCATGAATTTAGGTGATCTCGAACATGCTTTCGATTTTTTTTAAGTTTATTGTAATTGTGGATGTAACTGACACTAAAACAATCAGTTGCAACGAATACACGTACTTAGACAAAGATTTCATACCGGAAAATTGAGGGTAAGTGTCTTTAGATTAGGCACACAATGTAGAAACTCCACAAGCCAAGTTTCTCTCCCATTAAAACCAACACCAAGATATTTGAATTCAATAAGGTTGTGAAATATAGGAAGTCCACTAGTTAGGAAAATCTGCACAGACAAAAACTTGGAGCTATTATATAATGTTAAATTGTATAATGTTAGAAGGAAAATCACACATGAATACTAAGTTTACTAACCGCTGCATCAGTGGTTAAACTTAGAGACCGCACATTGCAAATTCCTTGAATAAGATGAGTTGCACTTGTTTCACTATTAATGGAATCAAACTGATAGATGCTAATATCGGCTTTTTCTAGGGACTTCATGGTACTCAAAGTATAACTTGCAGCTACTGCGGCATGATATTGAAAATAAACAAGAATGGGAGCATTAATCACCACCACATAATTGAAATATCTGCCTTCTGTCACATCAAACTCTAAAACCAATCTCTTAAGCGAAGGACTCTGGATATTGACCTCACTTATATCAAAACCACATTCAATAAAAGCCAAATCTTCTAAGACATGGCAATTGGAAATTAACCTATGAATGGAATCACCGAAAAGTACCGAGTTTCTAAGCTGCAAAGTCTTCAGATTCCCTAAACAAACGTCAGATGGGACCTTAATCTCAGAATCTACTGCATCCAATTTCAGTGTCACCAGTGAGTGGCAAGTGAATAAAAGAGCTGGTAAAGTATCCCCAAGATTCTTTAAGTCCAAATCAATTTCCTTAACACCACGGCACAATGCAGCACATATCCAGCCAGAAACATCAAAATCATGCTCTTTATCATTCCATGAAACATTATCATTTAGCCTAAAGCAATCTAAACTTACCTGATCGGGGAATTTCAATAACCTATCAACAAAGTTCTTGAAGCTGTCAACATTTCTGTCAGTCAAACCACTCATTAAAGAACCATCAAATTTAATGGTGGAAATTGAAGCAAAGAGGTATCTCCACTTGGTAGAAATAATAGAGGTTCGAACTGCATCTTTAATGGGAAGGAAAGACAAAATATGAAAAAGAATATGATCCGGAAAACTACTTATCCTGTCTTCCACACACATCGCCATAAGGTAAGAAAACTACAGACCTGTCCGACGGCCGGCGATAGGAACCGGATTGTTTTTCCCTTTTGTTTTTAGGTTCAGCTTCACTAGCTTATGTCTGGCTTCTGAGCAAACTTTGAAGACTTGGGTATAGAGGAGGTCCGGGAAGCTGAGCTGCGAAAGCTGACGACCGTCGTGAGTGGCTGTGAAGAATGCTTTCGTAGAAGCAGCTAGGGATACAAAAATTTAGTGTTAAATGTGAAAAGAGATGACTATTTTCGTTTTCCCGTACCTTTATATAAAATTTAAGGTTAATATCAAAAATGGTCCCTTAACTTTTATCCAATGTGCAATATAATACATATACAAAGTAAATGTCATATTTAATACCTGTACTATTCTTTCATGTCTTTTCTTGATTGATCAAGTATGAAGTATGTAAGCCCCATCATCTCCAGAAGAAATGAACAAGACATGATATGTGTGCCTAATCTAAATATACTTATCAGCGATCCATTGATTGGCTTAGTGTCAGTTATATTCACAATTAGGATAAACTTAAAAAGAAATGGAAACCTGTTCGAGATCACCTAAATCCATGTTACAAACCAGATAACATTTTTCTTCTTTTTTCTCATGAGCTTGGGCTGTTGGGAAAACTATATTGAAGGGTTTACCAAGAGAAGTTTCTTCTTGTTTATCATTTCAATTCAAGGAGATGCACATATGTTTGATATTATATACATTACACAAGAAGCTGTAAGAGAAAAGGAACATCAAGCTATGGAGATTTGTACATTCTTATAAGCAGCAAAGAAGGCTTCCATTGTTCCTGTTAAGGGCTACTACTAACTTTGGTTTAAGGCAGGCGATTGAAAATGAAGGTTTGAGAACTTTGGGATTTAGCCTCTTAGAATACTGAAATTTAGCCTCTCTGTGATGAATTGATGTTTGAAGCTACTGGGACATCACCACCCCTGATTTGACTATGGAACTCACACCACCAATGCTTGTGCTTCACAGGTTGGTCAGTTTATTACGACATGGATGATTGGATGTCACCTTACATAGTTCAAGCAGAACAGACCAAATTGGTTAGTAACTGGAAGAAGTAGTTCCGTCCCTTGAGGCAAGCACCCTTGATAACCAAATAATCTTGAATGTCTGCAAATGGTAGAGCTGCCCGATGACTTTGGTAATCTACATATGTAAGTTCTTGAAATCTCAAAGTACCTTAAATGCTTTAGCCTGCCAATAGAGAGTGACAAGGAGACTCACAAAAAATAAGAACTCGTAAGCTTTTGAAGTCCCTTACAGCACGGATGGAGCTAGACTCGAAGAACAAAGAGTGCCACAATCTCACCCCATTAACAACATTTTCTTGTCTAATATGAGAAATGGATTTGCAAGATCATGAACTAAATCATTCATCTTACATGTTGTAATGCGACCATATTGATCCTGCTCCACCTCCTGCAATAAGGAATATGATAGCAACGCATTGAAGTTTGACTGACAGAAATGTTAGCAGCTTCAACAACTTTGTTGATAGGTTATTGAAATCCCCCAATCAGGTAAGTTCAGATTGACTTAGGCTGAGTGATGGGATTTCTTGGAATGACTGCCTTGTGCCAAGATGTTAAGGAAAGTGATTTACATTTAGCTAATATTGGGGATGTTCTCACTTCACCAGCTCTTTCATTTACTTGCTATGACACTTACCCTCACACTTAGAAGAAACCAAAAGCATGTTCGAGATCACCTTTACTTCATGGTACAAACCAAATCACTTTTTTCATGAGTTTAGGATGGTGTGGAAACTCCATGGAAGGTTTTACCTATACAAGTTCCTTCTTGTTTGTTTGAAATGATTACTTATTTCTTTGATAATGCAATGGTACTGGAAAAGCTCATGATAAGGATGTGAACCCTGTCTGGGAGACGGTAATGGAAAGTCTGCAAACAATTATTGCAGTTACCAAGTAATTCAAATAAAATTATATGCATAAATATATATATGTATTGTAACCAAAAGAAAGACTACGCTTCCAGTGTTCCTGTTGTAGGCTAGCTTTGATTCAGCACAGGCCATTGGAAATGAAGGTTTGAGAACTTTAGATTTTAGCCTGCCAGAATACTGGAATTTAGATTCTCTAGGAATGAAATCATGTTTGAAGATCCCTTAATTTGACTATAGAACTCACACCATTGACACCAAAGCTTGCGCCTTACAGGTCTGTCAGTGTTGATAATATCAACTCTCATCTTCATCTCTGGACTTCTGGTGCATTCTTCTGTCAAAATATCATCTCAAAATTAATTTGGGAAAAGTATTATCAAGGCGTTTTTACCAAGAGTTAGATTATATTTTGACCCTTTACTTAAAAAATAAGTAAATTTGTTCTTACATGTTAAATTAAAAAGTAAATTGGTCTTTTTATTAAATTTTCATTTATCATTCATTCCTACCATTAAAAATTGATTCTTTTAAGTCGTCAGCAAAGGGATGATATTTTTAACAAAATAACCAATATGCTTTTTGATCTAATATAACAAGATTAATTTACTTATTTTTTAAATAAAAGAAGAAAATACAATTTAACTCTTAGTAAAAAGGCCTTGATGATACTTCTACCAAGAAATTTCCGTCATTATGCTGTGAATATTATGGGAGCGTATTAGAGCAAAATTTGATTGGCAGATCTTCAGCCTCTTGTCGATGTTATGTTACACTGGTGTTATGTTACACTGAAGGGGTTTCTTGGTACTATTTTATGATATGGTTAAAACTTATTGGTACCTCATTTGGTTTTAACTACATCCCAGCTTACTAAATTTTTAGTAAATATACATTTTAATCATTAAATTTTTAAAAATTATAAAATAATCATTAAATTATTTAATTTTTTTTATAAAATCACAAGTTGCTAGCATATTTGTGACATTCAATCACAAGAACACCATATATACATCAAAAGTTGCTAGCAAATAAGAGAAGAAAGATGGATTAGATTATAAAATTTATAATTTTCAGCCACATAGATGCAAAAAAAAAAAAAATCCAAACCCCCATTAAATTAAAATATTTTGACTCAACCGAATTTGCATTTCACAAGAATCTGACCATTCAAAAGCCTTCAAAAAATGTTCAACACTGACTGACCTGTAAGGCGCAAGCATCATTTAAACATCATTTCAGTCCTAGGAAAGCTAAATTCCTGTATTCTAGCAGGCTAAAATCTCAAGGTCTCAAACCTTCATCTTCAATGGCCCGTGTTGAACCAAAGCTAGCCTATAACAGGAACAATGGAAGCCTTCTTTGCTGTTGGTAAGAATGTACAAATCCACATAACTAGAGTGCTCCCCTTTTTCTTGTTCTAAAATAGCTCCAAATCAATCTGATATTCTTCCTGTCAGAGCTTGTTGCGTAACGCATATCATACGATTGTTTCTTACAAATTAAAATATGTTTCTATTTTGCCAATCATGGGGCTACATATCAATTTCAAAGGCTACTTTCGGCTAAAATACATTATATACACAAGTATACATACACACATACATATAAACCAACCATCAGGTATAGTCTATTGCGATTAGTGAATGTATCGGATATTAACAGTGAAATATATATTACAAACAACACATCTATACAAAACCAAGCCAGACACTGATAAGTTCTAACCATAATATAAAACAGTACTACAAAATCACAATTAGACATTTCTTTGAACTCTTTAGTAACTGCAATAATTGGTTGATGACTTTCGTTTTCTGTCACAGTCATGCCCTTCATTTTGATTATGAGATTTTCCAAAACCATTGCATTATCCAAGAAATAACTAACCATTTCAATTATATGTGTCTCAAAGCATGAAATTTCAATCTCCTTTAGATGAAATGACAAACAAGAAGGAACTTCTATAGGTAAAGCCTTCCGTCGAGTTCCTGCAACATCCTAAACTCATGAAAAAAGAAGAAAAGTTATTTGGTTTGTACCATGAATTTAGGTGATCTCGAACATGCTTTCGATTTCTTTTAACTTTATCATAACTGTGGATGTAACTGACACTAAAACAATCAACTGCAACGAATACACATGAACTTAGACACAGACTTCATACCGGAAAATTGAGGGTAAGTGTCTCTAGATTAGGCGCACAATGTAGAAACTCCACAAGCCAAGTTTCTATCCCATCAAAACCATGACTATCATATTCGAATTCAATAAGGTTGTGAAATATAGGAAGTCGATTTGTTAGGAAAATCTGCACAGACAAAAACTTGGAGCTATTATATAATGTTAAATTGTATAACGTTAGAAGGAAAATCACACATGAATGCTAAGTTTACTAACCGCTTCATCAGTGGTTAAACTTAGAGACCGCACATTGCGAAGTCCTTGAATAAGATGAGTTGCACTTGTTTCACAATCAATGGAATCACTTTCCCAGATGTTAATATGGGCTTTTTCTAGACACTTCATGTTAGTCAAAGTATAGCCTTTAACTACTGTATCAGTATATTGAAAATAAACAAGATTTGGAGCATTAATCACCACCACATAATCTATATTTTCGAATTCTACAAGATCAAAAACTAAAACCAATCTCTTAAGCGAAGGACTTTGGATATTGACCTCCTCACGCAAATATTCAAAATCACAATTAATAAAAGCCAAATCTTCTAAGACATGGCAATTCGAAATTAACCTATGAATGGAATCACCTACAAATTCCGAGTTTATAAGCTGCAAAGTCTTCAGATTCCCTAAACAAACGTCAGATGGGACCTTAATCTCAGAACCTACTGCAACCAATTTCAGCGTCACCAGTGAGTGGCAAGTGAATAAAAGAGCTGGTAAAATATCCCCAAGATTCTCTAAGTCCAAATCAATTTCCTTAACACCACGGCACAGTGCAGCACATATCCAATCAGAAACATCAAAATTATGATCTTCATCATTCCATGAAATAATATCATTTAGCCTAAAGCAATCTAAACTTACCTGATCGGGGAATTTCAATAACCTATCAACAAAGTTCTTGAAACTGTCAAGATTTCTTTCAGTCAAACCACTAATTAAATAACCATCAAATTTAATGGTAGAAATTGAAGCAAAGAGGTATCTCCACTTGGTTGAAATAATAGAGGTTCGAACTGCTTCTTCGATGGGAAGGAATGACAAAATATGACAAAGAATATGATCAGGGAAACTACTGATCCTGTCTTCCACACACATCGCCATAAGATAAGAAAACTACAGACCTGTTCGACGGCCGGCGATAGGAACCGGAGTGTTTTTCGCTTTTGTTTTGTGGTTCGGCTTCACTAGCTTATGTCTGGGTTCGGAGCAAACTTTGAAGACTTGAGTATAGAGGAGGTCTGGGAAGCCGAGCTGAGAACGCTGACGGCGGCCGTGAGTGGCGGTGAAGAAAGAGAAATGTCTCTGCTTTCGTAGAAAGGCTAGTGATGCAAAAAATTAGTGTTAAATGTGGAAAGAGACAAGTAATTTCGTATTTCCATACCTTTATATAAGATTTAAGGTTAATATCAAAATTGGTCCCTTAACTTTTACCCAATCTGCAATATAATACATATACAAAGTAAATCTCATATTTAATACCTGTACTATTCTTTCATGTCTTTTCTTGACTGATCAAGTAAGAAGTATGTAAGCCCCATCATCTCCAGAGGAAATGAACAAGACATGATATCTGTGCTTAATCTGAAGATACTTATTATCGATCTGTATAAAGTTTGATTCAAGTATTCGTATTCGTTACAAGCAATTAGTTAGTTTAGTGTCGATTATATTTACAATTACGATAAACTTAAAAAGAAATGAAAAACATGTTCGAGATCATCAAAATTCATATTACAAACCGTATAACATTTCTCTTCTTTTCGCACATGAGCTTAGGCTGTTGATGCAAAAAATTAGTGTTAAATGTGGAAAGAGACAAGTAATTTCGTATTTCCATACCTTTATATAAGATTTAAGGTTAATATCAAAATTGGTCCCTTAACTTTTACCCAATCTGCAATATAATACATATACAAAGTAAATCTCATATTTAATACCTGTACTATTCTTTCATGTCTTTTCTTGACTGATCAAGTAAGAAGTATGTAAGCCCCATCATCTCCAGAGGAAATGAACAAGACATGATATCTGTGCTTAATCTGAAGATACTTATTATCGATCTGTATAAAGTTTGATTCAAGTATTCGTATTCGTTACAAGCAATTAGTTAGTTTAGTGTCGATTATATTTACAATTACGATAAACTTAAAAAGAAATGAAAAACATGTTCGAGATCATCAAAATTCATATTACAAACCGTATAACATTTCTCTTCTTTTCGCACATGAGCTTAGGCTGTTGCGTAAACTCGATTGAAGGCTTTACCAAGAGAAGTTTCTTCTTGTTTATCATTTCAATTCAAGGAGATACACATATGTTTGAAGTGATATACATTACAGAAGAAGCTATTAGAGAAAAGGAACATCAAGCTATGGAGATTTGTACATTCTTATAAGCATCAAAGAAGACTTCCATTGTTCCTGTTACAGGCAACTAACTTTGATTCAAGACAGGCCATTGAAGATGAAGGTTTGAGAACTTTGGGATTTAACCTGTTAGAATACAGGAATTTAGCCTCTCTGTGATGAACTGATGTTTGAAGATAATGGAACATCACCACCACCCCTGATTTGACTAAAAGCAGGTAAACAAGTTCAGTATTTTTGAAATCAGCATCCTACATTCAATCCTCGTCTTCGGAATCCGCACCGGCAGCGGCATTAAGTGTGTGTAATCGTTCAATCAACTTAGCTTTCCTTTCCTCATACGTCAGCTTCTTCAAGTTGATCGCACGCATAAATATTTCAGCTATGAAGTGGTCTCCTTAGCCCGATCCAAGCATACAAGGAAAAGGGTAACTCAAAGGAAAGCTATACACGGAAATACTAGTGGGAAACAGTACAAACTAACAATAACGATTGAACTCTAGGCCAAAATCGAAAATTGAAAATTGAATGCTTAAAAGGCATGCATAAATATTTCAGCTATGAAGTGGTCTCCTTAGCCCCATCCAAGCTTAAAAAGAAAAGGGTAACTCAAAGGAAAGCTACACGCCGAAATACTAATGGAAAACGGTACAAACTAACAACGATCATGTTACAAAAGTGAACAGTTCGCAACAAAAATGAAATGAAATGATCACTCTGAATCACACCAATAAGCCAACACCCAACAGCCTTACCTAAAACAGGTAAACTTGCAATTCGATTTTTATGATACCTTTAGTGCATCAAAAACATGGTTTCCAGTTGCTGTCCTGATCAGTCCAACATCGAGGACAGCTCGAAAAGGCCTCCTTGTGTCAGTTGGTTCAACCGAGAAATCCTCTCCGGTGGCCTAGAAATATACAAACCTTCAATAAAGAAACTATGCGAAATAAACCAGATATACGGTAGCATGATCGTATATGTATAATACCTCCAGTCTGCCTCGATATTCATCGTCCATTTCAAGTAAGTTAAGGACACGGTTTCCCAAAAGTAATCCAGTGCAATAAGCTGGCCAAATATACCAAAAAAGAAGAAGCCATATGACACGAAACTGATTTATCAATGCACAATCCAGGTGAAATAAGTAACATCACCTGCAGCATAGTTTGTAAGACCGACTTCAAGTCCATAACAAGGAAGCTCGTGTGAGTAAGCGGAAGCAAGAACCATACCACCAGAAATGTTAGCAGAAATTATTTGTGCAGTGATATCTTTGTTGCTCTAATCTCAAACAACTTCAAACAAAAACGTGATCCATGTCAGCAACGTTTGTGCTTAAACATGGTATAAAAACAAAAGATTTATCAACTATATGTTCATTGGACTAAAACTATAACGAGACATTATAAGAATAGGCAGATTTTCGGATACAAATCGAACAACGAATCAGTTTACAGAACCTAAAACAACTGTTTGAACTAGTAAGGTTTTGACCAAAGTTTTCAAAATAAAAATTCCATTTCAACCATTTGTTGGTTCAACCAGTCCATATTAGTTCCTAAGTCAACTTCTCAGGTTCTTCAAAAAGCTGAATACAAGCTAATAATAATTTGTTGCCCCCACAAAACTGAAACAAAAGACAAAGCAAAGATTATGCATATAAGGTACAGAAACATACAATTAATCTACTTTTTGGAAAAGAACATGGCTTTTGAACAAAAGATTTTCTGACAAGGGAAAAACAAGAACAAAATTTTAGGAACTTACCAGCATTGGTTTCATCAAGGATGACTAAAACTTTAAAGTATCAACTGGATTGGAGAGGTGTTCGATGATAGAGATAGCCTTGGACAAAGCCACCTCTATGGCTTCGGTCATTCCTGGTTCCCAGTAGTCAAGAAAGCAAGTCAACGAACAAGCATGCAAGAAACAAAACAGAGATGGTATTGTGAAATGGTTGTTTAATTATTACTAGCAATAGATCCCAGCGTATGCTGCTTGCTGGGTTTCTATTTTTTTAATTAAATTTATTTTTGAGTACTTTATTACGTGATACTAATGACCAATATCATTAGGACATGTGGTAGTGTAGTTTCATATATTTTGATACGTGGTAATTTTTTATTTATAAATTTTAAATATTTTATTTTTGTCACGTGTTAAAATATGATAATATCATATATTATCATGTTATTGGTCATCAATGTATTTTAACAATGTTATGGCTTTTCAAGTTTAGATATAAGTTAGGTTAAAAAAAAAAGTTAACTACCAAATATATACAAATTGTCAAATTTAAGTACCTCCATATATATATTAATTTATATATATTTAAAATTTATTAAAAATTCAAAAAATAAAAAAATAAATTATTTAAAAAATAGAGAAAAACAATTCAACTAGTTCACCGATTTTTCTAAGCTTGATTAGTTGTTTCAGTTCACGGGTTAATCGATTCAACCTTTTATCTTTGGGCCAATACCTCAATCAGTTCAATTTTTGGCAAGGATTTTCAGCCTCTTGTCGATGTTACCTTACAATAGAAGGGCCTCTTGATACTATTTTATGTTATGGTTAGAACTTATTGGTACCCGATTTGGTTTTGTATAAATTACATCCAAAGTCACTATACATTTTAGTTATTAAATTTTGAAAAGTTCTAAAATGGTATTTGAACTATTCAAAAGTATTCTTTTAATCATTGAACTATTTGAAACTTTTATTTAACTTATTGGGAATAATAAAAAAATCCAAACTCCTATTAAATTAAAATCTTTTGACTCAAAACTGAATTTGCATTTCACAATAATCTGATAATTTCGATACTACAAAATCTCAATCAGACATTTATTTGAACTCTTTAGTAACTTCAATAATTGGTTGCTGCTTCTGCTTTCTGTATCAAAGTCAAGAGATCCATACTTATTATGAGCTTTTCCAGAACCATTGCATTATCCAAGAAATAATTAACCATTTCAATCATATGTGTGTCAAAGCATGAAAATTCAATCTCCTTAAGGTGAAAGGACAAACACGAAGGAACTTCTATACTTAAAGCTTTCCATCGAGTTCTCTCAAAATCCTAAACTCATGAAAAAAATAAGAAAATTTATTTGGTTTGTACCGTGAATTTAGGTGATCTCAAACATGCTTTCAATTTTTTTTAATTTATAAATCACATGTACTTAGACAAAAACATCATACCAGAAATTTGATGATAAGGGTCTTTAGATTAGGCGCACAATGTAGAAACTGCACAAGCGAAGTTTCTCTCCCACAAAATTTGAATTCGATAAGGTTGTGAAATATAGGAAGTCGACTTGTTCCGGAAATCTGCACACACAAAAACTTGGAACTATTATATAATGTCATACCATATAACGTTAAAAGGGAAAATAAACACACATACTAAGTTTACTAACCACTTCATGAATGTTTAAACTTAGATACCGGACATTGCAAATTCCTTGAATAAGATGAGTTGCATCAATGCTTAAATTGGAATGAAAGCCATAGATGCAAATATCGGCTTTTTCTAGGGACTTCATATGACTGTAACATTCAACTATTGCCGCATTATATCGAAAATAAACAAGATTTGGAACATCAATCACCACCGCATAGTTTAAATCTCGGTCTTGTCTCGCAATAAAATGTAAAACCAAGCTCTTAAGCGAAGGAATTTGGATATGGAGCTCCCTTGCATTCTCAACAAAACATTCAATGAAAGCCAAATCTTCTAAGACATGGCAATTGGAAATTAACCTATGAATGGAATCATCACCGAAAAAGTACCCAGTGTATAAGCTGCAAAGTCTTCAGATTCCCTAAACAAACCTGAGATGGGACCTCAATCTTACAACCTCTTGCATCCAATCTCAGTGTCACCAGTGAGTGGCAAGTGAATAAAACAGGTGGAACATCCCCAAGATTATGTAGTTCCAAATCGATTTCCTTAACACCACGGCACAGTGCAGCACATATCCAACTAGAAACATCAAAATCATGATCTCCATCATTGCATGAAATCCCATCACGTAGCCTAAAGCAATCTAAACTTACTTGATCGGGGAGTTTCAACAACCTATCAACAAAGTTCTTGAAGCTGTCAACGTTTCTGTGGGTCAAACCACGCAGTAAATAACGATCAAATTCAATGGTAGAAATTGAAGCAAAGAGGTATCTCCACTTGGTTGAAATAATAGAGGTTCGAACTGCTGCTTTAATGGGGAGGAATGACAAAATATGACAACGAATATGATCAGGAAAATTACTGATCCTGTCTTCGACACACATCGCCATAAGATAAGAAAACTACAGACCGGTGCGACGGCCGGCGATAGGAACCGGAACTTTTTCGCTTCTGTTTTGTGGTTCGGCTTCACTAGCTTATGTCTGGCTTCGGAGCAAAGTTTGGGGACTTGAGAATAGAGGAGGTCTGGGAAGCTGAGCTGAGAACACTGACGGCGGCCGTGGGTGGCGGTGACAGCCACCGGATTGGATTTGTGGAAGGAAAAAAGAGAAAGCTCTTTGCTTTGTAGAAACGGCTAGAGATACAAAAATTTAGGCTTAAATGTCAAAATTGATCCCTTAACATTTACCCAATATGCAATGTTATACATATACAAAGTAAACGGCAAATTTAATACCTGTATTGATTGATCAAGTATGAAGTATGTAAGTGTCACGCGGCTAGAACATTAGTGTCACAATCTGATCAAAAGAATAGAATAGTCCCAAAAAAATAATGCACTCATATGTGAAACATGAGGGGACACTCTTTATTTATAATTGAACTTCCTAAAATCAACAATATAGATTGAATTAAATCGATGGATGAAATCGAAGCATATATACAATTAAGGATGAGATCGAAGCATATATACAATTAAGCGATTTACATAATCTCTTAAATTACAAAATCAAATCTTATCATATTACATATTCCCTTTACATAATCTTATCAGTTTAATTTCTCATATTTAAGTAGACAACTTCTTCATCAATTCTTAGAATCAAGCCAGTTTATTTCTCATATTTAAGTAGACAACTTCTTCATCAATTCTTAGAATTGGGCGAGTTTAATTTCTCATATTTAGGTAGACAACTTCTTAGAATTGAACCAGCTTAATTTCTCATATTTAAATAGATAACTTCTTTATTAATTTTTAGAATTGGGCCAATTCTCGTGGGTCAAGTGAGCCTCGTCTATTCAGGTTTGTAGGAGGAAATCTAAAAATCAATCCAATTTAGTTCGATTATTTAACACATGAATTTGACTTTTTTTAAGGTACAGGAATTTGGATTATTGTTTTGCTGAATTTGAATAAGAAAAAGGTATATTACACCCAATGTCGCTAAATGATTAATAACTTTATATTTTGGTCACTTAACTTAAAAAAATTATAAAAAAATCACTAACTTAAATAAAAACTTTTAAATAATTTAATTATCATTTTGTAATTTTTTTAAAATTCAGTGACATTGAGTGTAAATTACCCTTTAAAAAATTATTTTGTCTATTATTAAAAATTAAGTGTTAAATATAAATAAATTGTTTGATAAATACATCCATGTTGATGACCAACCATAATCATGTCTCCACTCTTTATGGTGATCCCACCAGCCAACCTACCACCTTTGATGACCACGACAACATTGTCTTTACTGTTACTTAAAGCTTCTTTCTTAGACTGTATTCTTTATTGCTTTTCAGATGAACTTTTATATATAAAAATAATTTTTTTAGAAGTAACAAAAAACAGACATCATTTCAGAAAAAATTTCACTTATAAAGAGCACTTTTAATTTTAACTTCTCCATCTGCCAAAAGTGTTTTTGGCTTCTATTTACATTTTTAACCTTTGTCTTCTTCCAAAATTTTTAGTATTTATATTTAGTATATAAATATTATCCCTTTTTAAAACTTTAATCCAAATATATGTAATTTTTTAATATGTTAAATTTATGTTTTCTATATTATGTTAATATCTAATATGGGTTATATATTCAAATACATTTTAAAATAAAATAATATAAATGTGTTAAAAGCATTAATTAAAAATAAAAAATAAATTTTAAAATAATATAATTATGTCAATATCTAATTATAAATATTTAATTATTATATTTAAATATTTAAATATACTTTATATATTCTAATTAAATTTAATAAATAATTAATATTAATTACTTAAAAATATTTAAAATTAATATTATATATTAAAATGTTAACAATAAGTTATAATAAATTATTTTTTATAATTTTACTAAAATATTATAATATTAACTAATTTGAATATTATTTAAATATATATTTATTATTTTATAATATCATTTCTACAATAGACCTTTTATTTCCCAAAAACACTTTTTGTCAGTAATACCAAACAGTCAAATTTTTCAAAAGTACTTTTTAAAAGCATTTCTTATTTTTTTACAACACTTTTTAAAAACACTTTTCAAAAGTAATGAAGAACTGACCATTAATAGGATGATTACTTTGCTCTTTAATCTTCTTACTACAGGACTAATTTACTCATTTTTTTAGTAGAAGTACCTCACTCATAATTTCATGATAATTTCACCAAATTTCTTTCACGCAACACTGAAACTTTCAGATGATATTTTGACAGAGGAATCCACCAGAGAGACGAGTTTAGAGTTGGATATTATCAACACTGACTGACCTGTAAGGCGCAAGCATTGGAGTCAATGGTGTGAGTTCCATTGTCAAATCAAGGGATCTTAAACATCATTTCAGTCTCAAGGAAGCTAAATTCCAGCATTCTAGCAGGCTAAAATCTCAAGTCCTCAAACCTTCATCTTCAATGGCCTGTGTTGAACCAAAGCTAGCCTATAACAGGAACAATGGAAGCCTTCTTTGTTGTTGGTAAGAATGTACAAATCCCCATAACTAGAGGGCTCCCCTTTTTCTTGTTCTCAAATAGTTCCAAATCAATCTGATGTTCTTCCTATCAGAGCTTGTTGTGTAAGGTATATCATACGATTGTTTCTTACAAATTAAAATATGTTTCTATTTTTCCAATCATGGGCTACATATCAATTTCAAAGGCTATTTTTGGCTACAATACATATATATACCCATAAATATACATACACAAATACATATATAAACCAACTATCAGATATTCAGTATTGCTATTAGTGAATGTATAGGATATTAACACTAAATGTATATTTCAAACAACACATCAATACAAAACCAAACCAGACACTGATCAGTTCTAGCCATAACATAAAACAGTACTAGAAAATCACAACTTGACATTTCTTTGAACTCTTAGGTAACTGCAGTAATTGGTTGAAGACAATCGATTGTTGTGTCTCGGACAGGGATTTCATTCCTATCATGAGCTTTTCCAAGACCATAGCATTATCCAAGAAATAACTAATCATTTCAAACATTTGCGCGTCTCCCTTAAAGTTCAAAATTTTAATCTCCTTGAGGTGCAAAGACAAACAAGAAGGAACTTCCATGTGTAGAACCTTCCATTGAGTTTCCACGACAACCTAAACTCATGACAAGAGAAGAAAACTTAGAAAAGTTACTTGGTTTGTACCATGAATTTAGTTGATCCCGAACATGCTTTCGATTTCTTTTAAGTTTATCGTAATTATGAATATAACTGACACTAAAACAATCAATCGCAACGAATACACGTACTCAGAAAAAGACTTCATACCAGAAAATTGAGGGTAAGCGTATTTAGATTAGGCGCACAATGTAGAAACTCCACAAGCCAAGTTTCTCTCCCATTAGAACCAAGAACACCATATTCAAATTTAATAAGGTTGTGAAATATAGGAAGTCGACACGTTCGGAAAATCTGCACACAAAAATACTTGAGGCTATTATATAATGTTAAATTATATGATGTTAAAAAGGAAAATCACACATGAATACTAAGTTTACTAACCACGTCATTAATGGTTAAATTCAGAGACCGCACAGTGCAAATTCCTTGAATAATTCCTTGAATAAGATGAGTTGCACTTGTTTCACGATCACTGAAACCAAACAGATAGATGCTAATATCGGCTTTTTCAAGATTTGGAGCATTAATCACCACCACATTATTGAAATCTCCGTATTCTACCACATCCAAATCTAAAACCAATCTCTTAAGAGAAGGAGTTTTGATATTGAGCGCACTTGCATACGCAAGATGACATTCAATAAAAGCCAAATCTTCTAAGACATGGCAATTGGAAATTAACCTATGAATGGAATCACCGTCAACTACAGTGTTTCTAAGCTGCAAAGTCTTCAGATTCCCTAAACAAACGTCAGATGGGACATCAATCTTACGACATTCTGCATTCAATTTCAGTGTCACCAGTGAGTGGCAAGTGAATAAAACAGCTGGTACAGTGAGAACACACCCAAAATAATCTAAGAACAAATCAATTTCCTTAACACCACGGCACAATGCAGCACATATCCAACCAGAAACATCAAAATCATGATCTTCATCATTCCATGAAATCCCATCACGTAGCCTAAAGCAATCTAAACTTACCTGATCGGGGAATTTCAATAACCTATCAACAAAGTTCTTGAAGCTGTCAACATTTCTGTCAGTCAAACCACTCAGTAAACTATCATCAAATTCAATGGTAGAAATTGAAGCAAAGAGGTATCTCCACTTGGTTGAAATAATAGAGGTTCGAACCGCTTCTTTAAGAGGAAGGAAAGACAAAATATGACAAAGAATATGATCCGGTAAACTACTGATTCTGTCTTCGGAACACATCGCCATAAGATAAGAAAACTGCAGACCTGTCCGACGGCCGGCGATAGGAACCGGAGAGTTTTTCGCTTTTGTTTTCTGGTTCCGCTTCACTAGCTTATGTCTGGCTTCGAACTCTGATGGCGGCCGTGGGTGGCGGTGACAGCCACCGACTCGGATTTGTGGAAGGAAGATAAGGAAAGCTCTTACCTTTGGTAGAAGCTGCGAGAGATACAAAAAACTTATTTATGCCGTACTTTCTTAGCTTTATATAAGATTTAGGGTTAATATCAAAATTGATCCCTTAACTTTTACCTAATGTGCAATATAATACATGTACAAAGTAAATCTCAAAGTTATTACCTGTACTATTCCTTCATGTCTTTTCTTAATTGATCAAGTGTGAAATATGTAACCCGCAGCATCTCCTGAAGAAATGAACAAGACATAATGCGTGTGTCTAATTTAAAGACACTTATTCTCGATTTAGTATGAAATTATGTTTAAATACTCGTATTTATTGTAATTGATTATTTTCGATATTCACAATTACGAAAACATTTTTCTTTTTCTTCTCTTGTGAGTTTAGGTTATTGCAAAAACTTGATTGAACCCAACTTTGGCCTCGGATAAGTTCCCAATAAGATTTTCAAGATTTTTGCTCCACCGGTTGGTTCAGTTGGTTCATACCATTTCTAAAGTCAGACAATCCAATCTCTTATTTCAGATCAATATCCCGATCCAACTAGCCTTTGCTATCTAAGATGCATAATTAACATGATATTGGACAATCCATTTCTCATATTAGACTAGAAAAGCCATAGCGTAAAAAAGGACCTAAGTTTTTAACTTCTGTGATGATCAAATTTCCAGAACTTACATTACATATGCAGATTACCTATGTCCATCAGCCAACTCTAACCATTTGCAGACATGTTCATAATAAGATAATAGATAAGAGGAAGCATTACCTGAATTCACAAGGTCGGAAACATTAGAGATAACAATTTCTCCTCTCTTCAATAGTTAGCGATTCATTAAATCTGGACCATCTGCCACGCAAAGGAGATGTGTATCGTCTCTCCGATATACAGTCTTACTATCATACACTGTCGACGATTAAAGGCAGACCGGACTTGCATTGGCGGGAGGTTTAAGATTGGTTATTTGTTTAAAAAAATCATAAAATAAAAAATAAATTATTTAAATAATAGGGAAAATTCACCGATTTTTCTAAACTTGGTTATTTATTTCACTTCACAGGTCAATCGATTTAACCTTTATCTTCATACCAATACTACAGTCAATTAAATTTTCAACCGAACAATCTAGTTTGATTCTAAAAACATTTATTTAATCGATGAAAAACCAAAAATGTTAAATTCAATTTTATCCAACCTACTTTATGAAAATGTAAATAAATTTGACTCTTAGTATATGGACTGTCATGTTAATTCTACCAAAGAATTTATGTCATTATGTATTGTGAATATTATAGGAGCATATTAGAGTATAATTTGCTTGACAGGGATCTTCAGCCTCTTGTCGATGTTATATTACAGTAAAGGGGCTTCTTGGTATTATTTTATGTAGGTTACTGTGATGTTTTTTTTTTTAAGTCTAGCGAGCTCTATGAAAAAACTGAGGAAAAAAAAGAATAATAGCTGTTGATTCGAACAAGCGAGCACAATAAAAAATTATACATAAATTATTTTAACTAATTAATAATTTAAATGAAAACTTTTAAATAATTAAATGAAGTTGCTAGCGAATAAGAGAAGAAAGATACAAAAATGCAAAAACAAAATCCAAACCTCTATTAAATTAAAATAGTTTGACTAAAAACCAAATTTGCATTTCATAAGAATCTGATAATTTAGTACTATAATTAGACATTTCTTTGAACTCTTTAGTAACCGCAATAATTGGTTGCAGGCTTTATTTTCTTGTGTCGCAATCATGGCATTCACCCTTATTATGAGTATGGATTGTTTTTCATCCTTCTGATCGACTTTCTTTATTCGGTTATTCGGATGCTAACTATTGAAGATATCAACATCAACACGTGGTCATTTATTGACCAACTCTATCTTCATATTTTTGCTATTTATTTGTTAGCCATTTTTTACTTATTTGTTTGGCTGTTACTAAATTTTTAGTGAATTTATTTTGCCTAAAAATAGTTCTTTGCTAAGCCTATAAATATGCACTCATTTCATTGAATAAATCATCATCCCTTTGCGTCTTATTCTTCCTGTTAGTTATTTGTTCTTTTTATTTTATTTTATTTTTCCATTTGTCAGCTATTTGTTCTTCAATCTGGTATCCGAGCTAGGTTCTCTTGGGCACGACATCGCTGTCTTTACTGTTACGTAAAGCTTCTTTCTTAATGGGATGGTTATTTTGCTCTTTCATCTTCATACTACAGGATTAATTTACTCATTTTTTTAGTAGAAGTACCTCACTCATTTCATGATAATTTCACCAAATTTCTTTCACGCAACACTGAAACTTTCAGATGATATTTTGACAGAGGAATGCACCAGAGAGACGAGTTTAGAGTTGGATATTATCAACACCGACTGACCTGTAAGGCGCAAGCATTGGTGTCAATGGTGTGAGTTCCATAGTCAAATCAAGGGATCTTAAACATCATTTCAGTCTCAAGGAAGCTAAATTCCAGCATTCTAGCAGGCTAAAATCTCTAGTTCTCAAACCTTCATCTTCAATGGCCTGTGTTGAACCAAATCAGCCTACAACAGGAACAATGGAAGCCTTCTTTGCTGTTGGTAAGAATGTACAAATCCCCATAACTAGGGAGCTCCCCTTTTTCTTGTTCTCAAATAGTTCCAAATCAATCCGATGTTCTTCCTATCAGAGCTTGTTGTGTAAGGTATATCATACGATTGTTTCTTACAAATTAAAATATGTTTCTATTTTTCCAATCATGGGCTACATATCAATTTCAAAGGCTATTTTTGGCTACAATACATATATATACCCATAAATATACATACACATACATATATAAACCAACTATCAGATATTCAGTATTGCTATTAGTGAATGTATAGGATATTAACACTAAATGTATATTTCAAACAACACATCTATACAAAACCAAACCAGACACTGATCAGTTCTAACCATAACATAAAACAGTACTAGAAAATCACAACTTGACATTTCTTTGAACTCTTTGGTAACTGCAATAATTGGTTGAAGACAATCGATTGTTGTGTCTCAGACAGGGATTCCATTCCTATCATGAGCTTTTCCAGGACCATAGCATTATCCAAGAAATAACTAATCATTTCAAACATTCGCGCGTCTCCCTTAAAGTTCAAAATTTTAATCTCCTTGAGGTGCAAAGACAAACAAGAAGGAACTTCCATAAGTAAAACCTTCCATTGAGTTTCCGCAACAACCTAAACTCATGACAAGAGAAGAAAACTTAGAAAAGTTACTTGGTTTGTACCATGAATTTAGTTGTTCCCGAACATGCTTTCGATTTCTTTTAAGTTCATCGTAATTATGAATATAACTGACACTAAAACAATCAATCGCAACGAATACACGTACTCAGAAAAAGACTTCATACCAGAAAATTAAGGGTAAGCGTCTTTAGATTAGACGCACAATGTAGAAACTCCACAAGCCAAGTTTCTCTCCCATTAAAACCAAGACCACGATATTCAAATTCAATAAGGTTGTGAAATATAGGAAGTCGACACGTTCGGAAAATCTGCACACACAAAAACTTGAGGCTATTATATAATGTTAAATTATATGATGTTAAAAGGAAAATCACACATGAATACTAAGTTTTCTAACCACTTCATCAATGGTTAAACTCAGAGACCGCACAGTGCAAATTCCTTGAATAAGATGGGTTGCACTTGTTTCACAATCACTTGAATCAAACCGATAGATGCTAATATCGGCTTTTTCTAGAGACTTCATGTTACTCAAAGCATAGCCTTCAGCTACTGCGTCAGTATATTGAAAATAAACAAGATTTGGAGCATTAATCACCACCACATAATTGAAATCTCTGTATTCTACCACATCAAAATCTAAAACCAATCTCTTAAGAGAAGGAGTTTGGATATTGAGCGCCCCTGCATACGCAAGAAAACATTCAATAAAAGCCAAATCTTCTAAGACATGGCAATTGGAAATTAACCTATGAATGGAATCACCGTCAACTACCGAGTTTCTAAGCTGCAAAGTCTTCAGATTCCCTAAACAAACGTCAGATGGGACCTTAATCTTAGAACCTTCTGCATTCAATTTCAGTGTCACCAGTGAGTGGTAAGTGAATAAAACAGCTGGTAAAGTGAGAACATCCCCAAGATAATCTAAGTGAAAATCAATTTCCTTAACACCACGGCACAATGCAGCACATATCCAACCAGAAACATCAAAATCATGATCTTCATCATTCCATGAAATCCCATCACTTAGCCTAAAGCAATCTAAACTTACCTGATCGGGGAATTTCAATAACCTATCAACAAAGTTCTTGAAGCTGTCAACATTTCTGTCAGTCAAACCACTCAGTAAACAACGATCAAATTCAATGGTAGAAATTGAAGCAAAGAGGTATCTCCACTTGGTTGAAATAATAGAGGTTCGAACTGCTTCTTTAATAGGAAGGAAAGACAAAATATGACAAAGAATATAATCCGGGAAACTACTGATTCTGTCTTCGGAACACATCGCCATAAGATGAGAAAACTGCAGACCTGTCCGTCGGCCGGCGATAGAAACCGGAGAGTTTTTCGCTTTTGTTTTCTGGTTCCGCTTCACTAGCTTATGTCTGGCTTCGAACTCTGATGGCGGCCGTGGGTGGCGGTGACAGCCACCGACTCGGATTTGTGGAAGGAAGAAAAGGAAAGTTCTTACCTTTGGTAGAAGCTGCTAGAGAAACAAAAAAAAATTAGTGTTAATGTTGTACTTTCGTAGCTTTATATAAGATGTAGGGTTAATATCAAAATTGATCCCTTAACGTTTACCCAACGTGCAATATAATACATATAAAAAGTAAATGTCAAAGTTAATACCTGTACTATTCCTTCATGTCTTTTCTTAATTGATAGAGTGTGAAGTATGTAACCCGCATCATCTCTTGAAGAAATGAACAAGACATAATGGGTGTGTCTAATTTAAAGACACTTGTTCTCGATTTAGTATGAAATTTTGTTTAAATACTCGTATTTATTGCAATCGATTATTTTCGATATTTACAATTACGATAACATTTCTCTTTTTCTTCTTTCATGAGTTTAGGTTATTGCAAAAACTTGATTGAACCCAACTTTGGTCTAGGATAAGTTCCCAATAAGATTTTTAAGACTTTTACTCCTTACAGTTGGTTCAATTGGTTTATACCATTTCCAAAGTCAGACAATCCAATCTCTTATTTCAGATCAATATCCCAGCCCAACTAGCTGGTCCAGTTTTAAAAACAATGGTTCCCAGCAGCTAGCCTTTGCCATCTAAGATGCATAATTAATATGATATTGGACAATCCATTTCTCATATTAGACTAGAAAAGCCATAGTGTAAAGGACCTAAGTTTTTAACTTCTGTGAGGATCACATTTCAAGAACTTACATTACATATGCAGATTACCTATGTCCATCAGCCAACTCTTACCATTTGCAGACATGTTCATAGTAAGATAACAGATAAGCGGAAGCATTACCTGAATTCACAAGGTTGGAAACATTAGAGGTAACAATTTCTCCTCTCTTCAATAGTTAGCGATTCATTAAATCTGGACCATCTGCCACGCAAAGGAGATGTGTATCGTCTCTCCGATATACAGTCTTACTATCATACACTGTCGACGATTAAAGGCAGACCGGACTTGCATTGGCGGGAGGTTTAAGATTGGTTATTTGTTTAAAAAAATCATAAAATAAAAATAAATTATTTAAAGAATAGAGAAAAACAATTCAACTAATTCACCGATTTTTTTAAGTTTGGTCATTTGTTTCAGTTCACAGGTCAACTGATTCAACCTTTATCTTCAGACCAATACCACAATCAATTAAATTTTCAACCGAAAGATCTAGTTAATTCTAATAACATTTATTTAATCGATGAAAAACAAAAATGTTAAATTCAATTTTATCTGACCTACTTTATGAAAATGAAAATGTAAAAGAATTTGACTCGTAGTAGAGGGACTTTTATGGTACTTCTACCAAAAATATTTTGTCATTTATGTATTGTGAATATTATAGGAGCATATTAGAGTACAATTTGCTTGACAGGGATCTTCAGCCTCTTCTAGATGTTATATTACAGTAGAGGGGCTTCTTGGTATTATTTTATGTAGGTTACTGAGATGTTAATTTTTTTTAAGTATAGCGAGTTCTATGAAAAAATTGAGAAAAAAAAATAATAGCTGTCGATTCGTACAAGCGAGGACAATGAAAAATCATACATCAATTATTTTAATTGATTAATAATTTAAATGAAAACTTTTAAATAATTAAATGAAGTTGTTAGCAAATAAGAGAAGAAAGATACAAAAATGCAAAAACAAAATCCAAACCCCTATTAAATTAAAATATTTTGACTCAAAACCGAATTTGCATTTCACAAGAATCTGATAATTTAGTACTACAAAATTACAATTAGACATTTTCTTGAACTCTTTAGTAACCGCAATAATTGGTTGCGGGCTTTACTTTTATGTGTCGCAGTCATGGCATTCACCTTTATTATGAGTATGGGATTGTTTTTCCTCCTTCTGATCGACTTTTTTTAGTTGGTTATGTGGATGCCAACTGGGGGTTAGATTTTGATGATCGGCGATCTATGACGGGCTACTGTGTGTATTTTGGTCATACACCTGTCTCCTGGTGTTCCAAGAAACTGCAGTGTTTCCCGGTCTACGGCTGAGGCTGAATATCGGAGTCTTGCTGCGGCTACTAGTGAAGTTACTTGGTTAGTCTCGTTACTACGAGAGTTACACTTTCAGAGTATTGATTCTCCAACCATTTGGTGTGACAACTCTAGTGCAGTCGCTGTTGCTGCTAATCCTGTTTTACATTCCAAATTAAAACATGTCGAGCTTGATTTGTTTTTGTTCGTGAGAAGGTAGTTGACGGCTCGATTATTGTTGGTGAGGTTCCTGCTTGTGAACAAGTAGTTGACATTCTTACCAAACTATTTTATGTATCATATTTTGCTCGATTTCGAGAACTTCTTCGGGTTTTACCTCTTGGGAAGTTGAGTGAATGTTAAGAGTATAGATTGTTAGTTGGTTATTTCAGTAACTGTTAGGATGTTAGCAATAGCAACAAATAAGTTGTTAACAATAGCAGTTACTTAGATACTCTATAAGTATCTTTGCTAAAGTGTAAAACGGTAAGTTTGGATGAATAGAGAAGTTTCTTGATTCAGAATACATTTTCATTCTTTCCTTTTCAGTTTATATTGTTAGCTTAGCATAGTTGTTGATAAAAATCGATCGTGTTCTTCCTATCAGAGCTTGTTCTGTAAGGTATATCATACGATTGTTTCTTACAAATTAAAATATGTTTCTATTTTTCCAATCATGGGCTACATATGAATTTCAATGGCTATTTTTGGCTACAATACATATATATACCCATAAATATACATACAAACATTCATATATAAACCAACTATCAGATATTCAGTATTGCTATTAGTGAATGTATAGGATATTAACACTAAATGTATATTTCAAACAACACATCTATACAAAACCAAACCAGACACTGATCAGTTCTAACCATAACATAAAACAGTACTAGAAAATCACAACTTGACATTTCTTTGAACTCTTTGGTAACTGCAATAATTGGTTGAAGACAATCGATTGTTGTGTCTCAGACAGGGATTTTATTCTTATCATGAGCTTTTCCAGGACCATAGCATTATCCCAAAAATAACTAATCATTTCAAACATTCGCCTGTCTCTCTTAAAGTTCAAAATTTTAATCTCCTTGAAGTGCAAAGACAAACAAGAAGGAACTTCCATATGTAAAACCTTCCTTTGAGTTTCCGCAACAACCTAAACTCATGACAAGAGAAGAAAATTTAGAAAAGTTACTTGGTTTGTACCATGAATTTAGTTGCTCCCAAACATGCTTTCCATTTCTTTTAAGTTTATCGTAAAAAATCATAAAATAAAAAATAAATTATTTAAAGAATAGAGAAAATTCACCAATTTTTCTAAGCTTGGTTATTTGTTTCAGTTCACGGGTCAATCGATTCAACCTTTATCTTAAGACTAGTACCGCAATGAATTAAATTTTTAACCGAACGATCTAGTTTGATTCTAATAACATTTATTCAATCGATGAAAAAACAAAAATGTTAAATTCAATTTTATCCAACCTACTTTATGAAAAAGAAAATGTAAAAGAATTTTACTCTTAGTATAGGGACTTTCATGCTACTTCTACCAAAAAATTTCTGTCATTGTGTATTGTGAATTGTTGCGGAAAGGATCGATTCGAGAACTCCGATATGACTACAAGTAAATTGACCGGAACGAAAAATAAAGTGAACACAAGGATTTACGTGGTTCGGCTTTAATGCCTACGTCCACGGGCAGAGGCGAAAAGAAATTTCACTATAACAAGATGAAGATTACAAGTGTTTTACACTCAAGACACAACCCGAGAACCTCACAACTCTCAACCCCTATAGAAAACCCGAAAGCTAAAATCCTAGCTTTCAAAGAACAAGCTTTGCTCTCTCTTGGTTTGGGATGATGAATATGGCTAATGAACCTCTCTATTTATAAGAGAGTTCAAGGACATAATTGTCCAAAACTTTGGCAAAGATTTGTGGTTGAAAATGGACACCAACAACCATCCACTAATCCACTACCACCAACAACCCACTACCAACAACAACAATCCACTACCAATTTTAAGCCATTTCTTAACAAATCTCCACCTTGGCTTGAAATTTACCAAGCTGAACATCATAGTGAATTCCTCGAACTGGATCACCTCTTCCAAACGCCTCTCTGGCGCTAATCAATCCCGAATACCTATCAAGTCCAAGCAATGCTTGAACTTATATGCAGGGATCACCTTAGTTAACATATCTGCAGGATTCTTCTCGGTAGCAACCTTGCTGATAACAATGTCACCTTGCGTAACATGTTCCCGAACAAAATGATATCTGACATCAATGTGTTTGGTCCGTTCATGAAACATCTGATTTTTAGTCAGATGTATGGCACTCTGGCTATCGCAAAATACAACAGTGAAATCCTGTTGTAAACCCAAACTGCTTACTAGACCTTTCATCCACAATGCTTCTTTCACTGCTTCTGCTAACGCCATATATTCCGCCTCAGTCGTAGATAAGGCTACGGTAGACTGTAACACAGCTTTCCAACTAATGGCTCCTCCAGAATAAGTGAAAACATAACCCGTCAGAGATCTTCTTTTGTCCAGATCTCCAGCATAATCAGAGTCCACATAGCCCGTGACACTGCTAGTGCAGTCACTCTGATCATATACCAAGCATAAATCTGCAGAACCTCTCAAGTACCTGAGAATCCATTTCACGGCCTGCCAGTGTTCCTTGCCAGGACAACTCATGTATCTGCTGACCACACTAACTGCATGTGAAATGTCTGGACGAGTGCAAACCATTGCATACATCACGCTTCCAACTGCACTCGAGTATGGAATGTGAGACATTTGCTGCTTTTCTTCATCAGATTGTGGTGACAACTCTGCAGAGAGTTTGAAATGTGGTGCCAACGGAGTACTCACAGTTTTCGCTTTATCCATGCCGAAGCGTTGAAGAACCTTTTCAATGTAGTTCTTCTGCGACACACGAAGCTTGCCCGCCTTGCGATCTCTGTGAATATCCATGCCCAAAATTTTCTTGGCAGCACCCAGATCCTTCATCTCGAACTCACCACTCAACTGCGACTTTAACTTGTTGATTTCCGACATGTTTTTGGAAGCAATTAACATGTCATCAACATACAGCAACAAATAAATGTGCGAACCATCTGAGAGCTTCCGATGATAGACACAAGCATCATAGTCACATCTTGTGTAACCATGCTGAATCATGAAGCTATCAAACCGCTTGTACCACTGCCTTGGGGATTGTTTCAATCCATATAAAGACTTCTTTAATAGACAGACATGGTCTTCTTTACCAGGAACTGTAAAACCCTCTGGTTGACGCATGTAGATTGTTTCCTCGAGCTCACCATGCAAGAACGCCGTTTTTACGTCAAGCTGCTCAAGTTCTAGATCAGACTTGGCCACCATGGCAAGTAATACACGAATGGAAGAATGCTTTACGACTGGGGAGAAAACTTCATTGTAGTCAATCCCCTCTTTCTGAGTGAAGCCTTTAGCAACCAATCGTGCCTTGAATCTAGTTGCTTCAACCCCTAGGATGCCTTCCTTTTTCTTGAAGACCCATTTGCAACCAACTATCTTCTGGTTACTTGGCGGCTTAACCAACTCCCAAGTATGGTTCTTGTGAAGAGATTCTATCTCCTCACTCATAGCAATTGCCCACTGTGCCGACTCATCACACGTGACAGCCTCATTATAACTGGAAGGTTCTATACCAATGGACTCCGCCACACTGAGCGCGAAAGACACCAGATTAGCGTAACGCGGATTTGGTTTGATTTGTCTCTTCGTTCTTCCAGTGGCAATGCTATATGGTTTTTCTTGAGGTGACTCATCTTCATCGGAATCTTGCACCTCAACTTGATCATCCTGGACTGAAGTACCTTCCGTAGGAATTGGAGCGTCCACCTGACACTCCACCTGCTTCTCAACACCGTGATCTCCCATTCTATCTGACTCCTCCTTTTCCCGGGAATTTGTGGTGGATCGAAGCATGGATGACTCATCAAAAGTCACATCTCTGCTGATGATGAACTTGGACGAAACCGGATCAGGACACCACAACCTGTATCCTTTCACCCCTTGGCCGTATCCAAGAAATATGCATTTCTTCGCCCTCGGTTTGAGTTTTCCCTCATTTACATGAGCATACGCAGGGCAGCCAAACACTCTTAAACCAGAGTAATCAGCAGGAGAACCAGACCATACTTCCTCAGGAGTCTTCAGCTCAATAGCTGTTGACGGAGATCTGTTAACCAAATAACAAGCAGTATTAACAGCTTCAGCCCAAAATTCTTCACCGAGCCCAGCATTTGATCGCATGCAACGAGCTCGCTCCAAGAGAGTTCTATTCATGCGTTCTGCAACTCCATTTTGTTGTGGTGTTCGACGAACAGTGCGGTGTCTCACTATTCCTTCATTTTTGCAGAACTCATTGAATTCACCTGAGCAAAACTCCAAGCCATTATCCGTCCGGAATCGCTTGATCTCCTTTCCTGTTTGATTTTCGATCAAAGCTTTAAATTGCTTGAAGTTGATGAGAACCTCATACTTGCTCTTCAGAAAATACACCCAAACCTTTCTCGAGTAATCATCGATAAAGGTAAGCAGATATCTGTAACCACCTTTAGAAATTGTCGGAGAAGGCCCCCAAAGGTCAGAATGGAAGTAATCCACTGTGCCTTTTGTCTTGTGAATCCCAGTGCTGAACTTTACCCGAGTCTGCTTACCGAAGACGCAGTGCTCACAGAAATTCAACTTTCCTGTACACTGCCCAGACAATAATCCTCGTTTGCTTAGCACCGATAAGCCTCTCTCGCTCATATGCCCGAGCCGCATATGCCATAACTTCGTGGTGTCAGAATCTAGATCATCTGATGATGACACTCCCGCAACACCTGTAACCGAGGAACCATCGAGGAAGTAAAGGCCCCGCTCCAAATTACCACGTATCACAGTCAAAGCACCCGAGAATACCTTGAGAACTCCACCTTCAGCAGAGTACCGAAAGCCTTTCTTGTCCAACGTACTCAAAGAGATCAAATTTTTCTTCATTTCTGGAATGTGCCGAACATCAGTTAGAGTTCTAACAATACCGTCAAACATCTTTATACGAACTGTGCCAATCCCCATGACTTGACATGCGTGGTCATTTCCCATTAGTACTGAACCAGAATGCTTCTCGTATGTTGAGAATGCATCTTTCGAAGTACTTATATGAAATGTAGCTCCCGTATCAAGAATCCATCTCCCACCAGCGTAAGAGTCGGATACTGCAAGAACGATCTCGGCATCACTTGAAGAATCTGCATCAGCTACATTCGCACGATCATTTTGTTGCTCCTGTGATTCTGATTTCTCCTTCCTTTTCGGACAATCTACCTTCATGTGCCCGTACTTCTTACAGTAGTAGCACTGTATTCTCTTCTTGGACTGCGATCTAGGATGGCTTTTACTTGAACTTCCACCCTTTGCCTTGGATCTTCCTCGAGCAACCAAGCCTTCGCCTTCATTGTTTTCGACCACCTTACCAGTGATTTTCTTCCTCAACTCACTGGAACTTAAGGCATTTTTCACCTCCTCTAGAGTCAGGTCATCACGACCGTACATCATTGTATCAACAAAATTCTCATACGAGGGAGGCAAAGAACACAAAACAATTATTGCTTGGTCCTCATCATCGATTTTGTTATCGATATTATTCAAATCCATGATAATGGAATTGAATTTATCCAGGTGCTGGGAAACAGGTGTACCTTCCTCCATCTTCAGGGCATAGAGTCTTTGCTTGAGGTAGAGCCGGTTCGTCAATGACTTCGTCATGTACTTGCTCTCTAACCGGAGCCACAAACCGGACGCGGTTTTCTCATCCGCTACTTCTCGTAGCACTTCATCTCCTAGACATAGCAGAATAGCACTATGTGCTCTTTCTAGCATGTCATCCTTTTGCTCTTCCGAAAGCGTGCTTGGTAATTTATCTTTACCAGACAATGCTTTTAGCAATCCTTGTTGAACCAGCACTGCCCGCATCTTGATGCGCCATAAACTGAAACTATTTTTCCCGGTAAATTTCTCGACATCATACTTAGTCGATGAAACACTTGTAGCCATAATTTGGAACCTTTGAATGAATGATAATATTTTCTTCCTGATGTGAAAGATCAGACAAAGCTGCAGTCACAGGGCAATTCAGAAAATATTATCACTCCTTCAACTACGCTCTGATACCAATTTGTTGCGGAAAGGATCGATTCGAGAACTCCGATATGACTACAAGTAAATTGACCGGAACGAAAAATAAAGTGAACACAAGGATTTACGTGGTTCGGCTTTAATGCCTACGTCCACGGGCAGAGGCGAAAAGAAATTTCACTATAACAAGATGAAGATTACAAGTGTTTTACACTCAAGACACAACCCGAGAACCTCACAACTCTCAACCCCTATAGAAAACCCGAAAGCTAAAATCCTAGCTTTCAAAGAACAAGCTTTGCTCTCTCTTGGTTTGGGATGATGAATATGGCTAATGAACCTCTCTATTTATAAGAGAGTTCAAGGACATAATTGTCCAAAACTTTGGCAAAGATTTGTGGTTGAAAATGGACACCAACAACCATCCACTAATCCACTACCACCAACAACCCACTACCAACAACAACAATCCACTACCAATTTTAAGCCATTTCTTAACATGAATATTATAGGATGTTGCGAGAACTCGATGGAATATAAAACGTTTATATTCATATTCCATCGAGTTCTCGCAACATCCTAAACTCGTGACAAAAGAAGAAAAGGTATTTGGTTTGTACCATGTCGAGCATGCTTTCGATTTCTTGACAAAGACTTCGTACCTGAAATTTGACGGTGAGTGTCTTTAGATTAGGCGTACAATGTAGAAACTCCACAAGCAAATTTTCTCTCCCATAAAATTCAAATTCAATAAGATTGTGAAATATAGGAATTCGAATTGTTAGGGGAATCTGCACACACAAAAACTTGGAGCTTTAATGTTATATAATGTTAAAAGGAAAAAAGAAACGCACATGAATACTAAGTTTACTAACCACTTCATGAATGTTTAACCATAGAGACCGTACATTGCAAATTCCTTGAAAAAGATGAGTTGCACTTGTTTCATAATTACTGGAATCAAACCAGATGCAAATCTCGGCTTTTTCTAGGGATTTCATGTTACTCAGACTATAGCCTTCAACTCTTACGGAATCATATCGAAAATAAACAAGATTTGGAGCATTAATCACCACCACATAATTGGAATCTCCGGCCGGAAAAAAAAAATCTAAAACCAAGCTCTTAAGTGATGGAATTTGGATATTGACCTCCCTTGCATCCGCAACAGAACATTCATCAAAAGCCAAATCTTCTAAGACATGACAATTGGAAATTAACCTATTAAGAGAATCACCGACAAGTACCGAGTTTGTAATGCACAAAGTCTTCAGATTCCTTAAACAAACCTCAGATGGGACCTCAATAATCTTAGAATCTTTTGCAGTCAATGTCAGTGTCAGCAGTGAGTGGCAAGTGAATAAAAGAGCTGGTAAAGTATGACAAAAATTATCTAAGTACAAATCAATTTCCTTAACACCACGGCACACAGCACCACATATCCAACCAGATACATCAAAATCATGATCTCCATCATTCCATGAAGCAATTTCATCAGCACGTAGCCTAAAGCAATCTAAACTTAGTTGACCGGGGAATTTCAACAACCTATCAACAAAGTTCTTGAAGCTGCCAACGTTTCTGTGAGTCAAACCACACAGTAAATAAGTATCAAAGACAACGGTAGAAATTGAAGCAAAGAGGTATCTCCACTTGGTTGAAATAATAGAAGTTCGAACTGCTTCTTTAATGGGAAGGAATGACAAAATATGACAACGAATATGATCCGGAAAATTACTGATCCTGTCTTCGACACAAATAGCCATAAGATAAGAAAACTACACCGGTGCGACGGCGGGCGATAGGAAGCTGCTAGAGATACAAAAATTTAGGGTTAAATATAAAAATTGGTCGCTTAACTTTTACTCAAAAAATAGAATAGTAATGGAAAACAATGGGTGAGGGAGGCTCTCTATTTATACTCCCTTGTATAGATTGAGTTACATTGGTGATGAGATCAAAGCATATTGAGATTATGTTAATCTCTTATATTACAAAATCAAATCTTATCAAATTACATATATTAAATAAATTATAAATTTAATAAAAATTTAAAAATAGTTGGGAAATTAACTTAAAATAATAAGCAGTCAATTCCCAGTTAATAATTGGTTCTTACAATAATGGTTTAATATAATATTTGGTATCTAAACTTCACATTTTTTCTTAATTTGATATCTATTTTTTTTTGTCCAATTTAGTATCCAAACTTGCCTCTTTTTTCTTAAATTGGTACTTATATTTTTTGGGATCTAATTTAGTACCCGAACTTGACTCTTTTTCCTAATTTGGTACCTAATCTTTTCTTTTTATCACAATGGGTCAAAGTGTAATTTTATCATGTACTAACTTAAAATCTTATCAATTCTAAAGGTCCAAAAGTGAAAATTTTCATTTTAGGAGATCAGGTGCCTACCTCCCACCAACACTGCCCCTGAGTTTACTTATTCGAGTTATTTTGTGTTCTAATTAAATTAAATTGAGATTCAACTTGCTCAGTAGGTTCACAAATAATTTAATAATATTTGCAGGGCTTGGTGGATTTCCCATAGAAGTAATGATTTGGATATAGAAAGGAAGCTCATTAAAGAGATGGGTAGAAGCCAACCTAGACTCAATCATCTTTGATCTAAGCACTAGTAAGACAATTGTAGGATTTAGGGTTAACATCTATTATAATTGTAAGACAATTATAATGTCAAAAGAGACAACTATTTTCGTAGCTGTATATAAGATTTAAGGTTAATATCAAAATTAATCCCTTAACTTTTACCCAGTCATGTGCAATGTAATACATATACAAAGTAAATGTCAAAGTTAATACCTGTACTATTCCTTCATGTCTTTTCTTAATTGATCTACTATGAAGTATGTAACCCCCAACATCTCCGATGGGTGTATCAAATTTAAAGACACTTATCCTAAATTTAGTATGAAGTTTTGTTGAAGTACTCGTATTTATTGCAATTGATTATTTTCAATATTCACAATTACGATAACATTTCTCTTTTTCTTCTCTCATGAATTTAGGTTATTGCAAAAACTTGATTGAACCCAACTTTGGCCTAGGATAAGTTCCCAATAAGATTTTTAAGATTTTTACTCCATTCATTGGTTCAATTGGTTCATATCGTTTCGAATGTCAGACGATTCAACCACGTATTCCATATCAATATCCCGGTCCAACTAGCTGGTCCAGTTTTAAAAACAATGGTTCCCAGCAGCTAGCCTTTGCGATCTAATTAGATGCATAATTAACATGATATTGGACAATCCATTTCTCATATTAGACTAGAAAAGCCATAGTGTAAAGGACCTAAGTTTTTAACTTCTGTGATGATCGCATTTCAAGAACTTACATTACATATGCAGATTACCTATATCCATCAGCCAACTCTTACCATTTGCAGACATGTTCATAGTAAGATAAGAGATATGAGGAAGCATTACCTGAATTCTCCTCTCTTCAATAGTTAGCGATTCATTAAATCTGGACCATCTGCCTTTCAAAGGAGCTGTGTGTCGTCTCTACGATATACTGTCTTACCATCATACACTGTCGACTATTAAAGGCAGACCGGACTTGCATTGGCGGGAGGTTTAAGATTGGGTTATTTGTTTTAAAAAAAATCATAAAATAAAAAATAAATTATTTAAAGAATAGAAAAAACCAATTGAACCAGTTCATAGATTTTTCTAAGCTTCGTTATTTGTTTCAGTTCACGAGCTAATCGGTTCAACCTTTATCTTCAAACTAGTACCGCAATCAATTAAATTTTCAACCGAACGATCTAGTTTAAGTCTAATAACATTTATTTAATCGATGAAAAAACAAAAATGTTAAATTCAATTTTATTCCACCTACTTTATGAAAATGAAAATGTTAAAGAATTTAACTCTTAGTAGAGGGACTTTCATGGTACTTCTACCAAAAAATTTCTGTCATTATGTATTGTGAATATTATAGGAGCATACTAGAGTACAATTTGCTTGACAGGGATCTTCATTTTTTTTTTAAGTCTAGCAAACTCAATGAAAAAATTGAGAAAAAAAAAGAGCCGTCAACTCTATAAGCGAGGACAATAAAAAATCATACATAAAATATTTTAACTGAATAATTAAATAAAAATTATTAAATAATTAAATGAAATTGCTAGCAAATAAGAGAAGAAAGATACAAAAATGTAAAAAAATAAATAAAAATCCAAACCCCTATTAAATTAAAATATTTTAACTCAAAACCGAATTTGTATTTCACAAGAATCTGATAATTTAGTACTACAAAATCACAATTAGATCTTTCTTTGAACTCTTTAGTAACGGCAATAATTGGTTGCGAGCTTTACTTGCACGTGTCGCATTCATGGCATTCACCCTTATTATGAGCTTTTCTAGAACCATTGAATTATCTAATAAATAATGAACTATTTCAATCATATCTGTGGTATAGTCTGAAATTTCAATCTTCTTGAGGTGAAATGACAAACAAGAAGGAGCGTCTATATTCCATCAAGTTCCCGCAACATCCTAAACTCATGACAAAAAGAAGAAAAGTTATTTGGTTTGGGCCATGAATTTAGGTGATATCGAGTAAGTTTATCGTACTTAGACAAAGACTTCATACCTGAAGTAGGACGGTAAGTGTCTTTAGATTAGGCGCACAATGTAGAAACTCCACAAGCCAAATTTCTTTCCCAAGAAATTCGAATTCAATAAGATTGTGAAGTATAGGAAATCGACTTGTTAGGGGAATCTGCACACACAAAAACACAAAAACTTGGAGTCGTTATATTATATATTGTTAAAAGGAAAAAAGAACACATGAATACTAAGTTTACTAACCACTTCATGAATGGTTAGCCTTAGAGACCGTACATTGCAAATTCCTTGAAAGAGATGAATTGCACTTGTTTCATAATTACTGGAACCAAACCAGATGCAAATCTCGGCTTTTTCTAGGGATTTCATGTTACTCAGACTATAACCTTTAACTACTACGGAATCATATCGAAAATAAACAAGATTTGGAGCATTAATCACCACCACATAATTTAAAGCTCCGATTGGGAAAAAAAAATCTAAATACAAGCTCTTAAGTGATGGAATTTGGATAATGATCTCCCTTGCATACGCAACTGAACATTCATCAAAAGTCAAATCTTCTAAGACATGACAATTGGAAATTAACCTATTAAGAGAATCACCGATAAGTACCGAGTTTGTAATGCACAAAGTCTTCAGATTCCTTAAACAAACCTCGGATGGGACCTCAAAAATCTTAGAATCTTTTGCAACCAATGTCAGTGTCCGCAGTGAGTGGCAAGTGAATAACAGAGCTGGTAAAGTATGACAAAAATTATCTAAGTACAAATCAATTTCCTTAACACCACGGCACACTGCACCACATATCCAACCAGATACATCAAAATCATGATCCCCATCATTCCATGAAGCAATTTCATCACCACGTATCCTAAAGCAATCTAAACTTAGTTGATCGGGGAATTTCAGCAACCTATCAACAAAGTTCTTGAAGCTGTCAACGTTTCTGTCAGTCAAACCACACAGTAAATAAGTATCAAAGTCAACCGTAGAAATTGAAGCAAAGAGGTTTCTCCACTTGGTTGAAATAATAGAGGCTCGAACTGCTTCTTGAATGGGAAGGAATGACAAAATATGACAACGAATATGATCCGGAAAATTACTGATCCTGTCTTCGACATACATCGCCATAAGATAAGAAAACTACAGACCGGTGCGACGGCGGGCGATAGGAAGCTGCTAGAGATACAAAAATTTAGGATTAATTGTCAAAATTGGTCGCTTAACCTTTACTCAAAAGAATAGAATAGTCATGGAATAAAATGGGTGAGGGAGGTCTATTTATCGTTCGAGGTATAGATCGAGTTACATTGGTGGATGAGATCAAAGGATATTGAGATTATGTTAATCTCTTATATTACAAAATCAAATCTTATCAAATTACATGGGTTAAATAGTTGGGGAATTCACTTAAAATAAGGACTGAATTTCTAATGAATAATGGGTTCCGAAAATAATATAATATTTGGTATCTAAACTTCACATTTTTCTTAATTTGATATTTTTTTTATTGTCCAATTTAGTATCCAAACTTGACACTTTTTTCTTAAATTGGTACTTATATTTTTTGGGTCTAATTTAGTACCCAAACTTTACTCTTTTTCTTAATTTGGCACTTAATCTTTTTTTTATCACGAGGGGTCAAAGTGTAATTTTATCATGTACTAATTTAAAATCGTATCAATTCTAAAGGTCCAAAAGTGAAAATTTTCATTTTAGGAGATCAGGTGTCTACCTCCCACCAACACTGCCCCTGAATTTACTTATTCAAGTTATCTTGATTTCTAATTAAATTAAATTTAGATTCAACTAGCTCAATAGGTTCACAAAGGGCCCGGTGGATTTCCCATGGAAGTAATAATTTGGATATAGAAAAGAAGCTCATTAAAGAGATGGGTAGAAGCCAACCTAGACTCAATCATCTTTGATCTAAGCACTACAAATTTTGTAAGACAATTATAGGCTTTAGGGTTAATATCACAATTATAATGTCAAAAGAGAACTATTTTAGTAGCTGTATATAAGATTTAAGGTTAATATCAAAATTAATCCCTTAACTTTTACCCAGTGTGCAATGTAATACATATACAAAGTAAATGTCAAAGTTAATACCTGTACTATTCCTTCATGTCTTTTCTTAATTGATCTAGTATATGAAGTATGTAACCCCCAACATCCCCGATGGGTGTATCTAATTTAAAGACACGTATCCTACATTTAGTATGAAGTTTTGTTTAAGTTCACAATTATGATAACATTTCTCTTTTTCTTCTCTCATGAATTTAGGTTATTGCAAAAACTTGATTGAACCCAACTTTGGCCTAGGATAAGTTCCCAATAAGGGTTTTAAGATTTTTACTCCATCGATTGGTTCAATTGGTTCGTACTGTTTCGAAAGTCAGACGATTCAACCTCGTATTCCATATCAAAATTCCGGTCCAACTAGCCCGTCCAGTTTTAAAAACAATGGTTCCCAGCAGCTAGCTTTTGCGATCTAAGATGCATAATTAACATGATATAGGACAATCCATTTCTCATATTAGACTAGAAAAGCCATAGTGTAAAGGACCTAAGTTTTTAACTTCTGTGATGATCACATTTCAAGAACTTACATTACATATGCAGATTACCTATATCCATCAGCCAACTCTTACCATTTGCAGACACATGTTCACAGTAAGATAAGAGATATGAGGAAGCATTACCTGAATTCGCAAGGTTGCAAACATTAGAGATAACAATTTCTCCTCTCTTCAATAGTTAGCGATTCATTAAATCTGGAGCATCTGCCACGCAAAGGAGCTGTGTGTCGTCTCTACGATATACAGTCTTACCATCATACACTGTCGACTATTAAAGGCAGACCGGACTTGCATTGGCGGGAGGTTTAAGATTGGGTTATTTGTTTTAAAAAAATCATAAAATAAAAAATAAATTATTTAAAGAATAGAAAAAACCAATTCAACTAGTTCATAGATTTTTCTAAGCTTCGTTATTTGTTTCAGTTCACAGGCTAATCGATTCAACCTTTATCTTCGAATCAGTACGGTTATCAATTAAATTTTCAACCGAACGATCTAGTTTGATTCTAATAAAATTTATTTAATCGATAAAAAAATGTTAAATTCAATTTTATCCAACCTACTTTATGAAAATGAAAATGAAAATGTAAAAGAATTTGGCTCTTAGTATAAGGAATTCATGATACTTCTATCAAAAAATTTCTGTCATTATGTATTGTGAATATTATAGGAGCATGTTAGAGTACAATTTGCTTGACAGGGATCTTCATCCTCTTGTCGATGAGATATTACAGTAGAGGGGCTTTTTGGTACTATTTTATGTAAGTCATTGCGATGTTATTTTTTTTTTTAAGTCTAGCAAACTCTATGAAAAAATTGAGAAAAAAAAAACAGAAGCTATTGATTCTATAAGCGAGGACAATAAAAAATTATACATAAATTATTTTAACTGAATAATTCAATGAAAACTTTTAAATAATTAAATGAAATTGCTAGCAAATAAGATAAGAAAGATACAAAAATGTAAAAAAATAAAAATAAAAATCCAAACCCCTGTTAAATTAAAACATTTTAACTCAAAACCAAATTTGTATTTCACAAGAATCTAATAATTTAGTACTACAAAATCACAATTAGACCTTTCTTTGAACTCTTTAGTAACGGCAATAATTGGTTGCGAGCTTTACTTGCACGTGTCGCATTCATGGCATTCACCTTTATTATGAGCTTTTCTAGAACCATTGAATTATCTAATAAATAACGAACTATTTCAATCATATTTGTGGCATACTCTGAAATTTCAATCTTCTTAAGGTGAAATGACAAACAAGAAGGAGCGTCTATATTCCATCTAGTTCCCGCAACATCCTAAACTCATGACAAAAAGAAGAAAAGTTATTTGGTTTGGGCCATGAATTTAGGTGATATCGAGTAAGTTTATCGTACTTAGACAAAGACTTCATACCTGAAGTAGGACGGTAAGTGTCTTTAGATTAGGCGCACAATGTAGAAACTCCACAAGCCAAATTTCTTTCCCAAGAAATTCGAATTCAATAAGATTGTGAAGTATAGGAAATCGACTTGTTAGGGGAATCTGCACACACAAAAACACAAAAACTTGGAGCTGTTATATTATATAATGTTAAAAGGAAAAAAGAACACATGAATACTAAGTTTACTAACCACTTCATGAATGGTTAACCTTAGAGACCGTACATTGCAAATTCCTTGGAAGAGATGAATTGCACTTGTTTCATAATTACTGGAACCAAACCAGATGCAAATCTCGGCTTTTTCTAGGGATTTCATGTTACTCAGATTATAACCCTTAACTATTACAGAATCATATCGAAAATAAACAAGATTTGGAGCATTAATCACCACCACATAATTGGAATCTCCGATCGAGAAAAAAAAATCTAAAAACAAGCTCTTAAGTGATGGAATTTGGATATTGATGTCCCTTGCATTCACAACAGAACATTCATCAAAAGTCAAATCTTCTAAGACATGACAATTGGAAATTAACCTATTAAGAGAATCACCGACAAGTACCGAGTTTGTAATGCACAAAGTCTTCAGATTCCTTAAACAAACCTCGGATGGGACCTTAAAAATCTTAGAATCTTTTGCAACCAATGTCAGTGTCCGCAGTGAGTGGCAAGTGAATAAAAGAGCTGGTAAAGTATGACAAAAATTATCTAAGTACAAATCAATTTCCTTAACACCACGGCACACTGCACCACATATCCATCCAGATACATCAAAATCATGATATCCATCATTCCATGAAGCTATTCCATCAGCACGTAGCCTAAAGCAATCTAAACTTAGTTGATCGGGGAATTTCAGCAACCTATCAACAAAGTTCTTGAAGCTGTCAATTATGTTTCTTTCAGTCAAACCACGCAGTAAATAAGTATCAAAGTCAACCGTAGAAATTGAAGCAAAGAGGTTTCTCCACTTGGTTGAAAGAATAGAGGTTCGAACTGATTCATGAATGGGAAGGAATGACAAAATATGACAACGAATATGATCCGGAAAATTACTGATCCTGTCTTCGACATACATCGCCATAAGATACGAAAACTACAGACCGGCGACGGCGGGCGATAGGAAGCTGCTAGAGATACAAAAATTTAGAGTTAAATATAAAAATTGGTCGCTCAACCTTTACTCAAAAGAATAGAATAGTCATGGGTGTGAGAGGCTCTCTATTTATAGTTCGAGGTATAGATCGAGTTACATTGGTGTATGAGATCAAAGGATATTGAGATTATGTTAATCTCTTATATTACAAAATCAAATTTTATCAAATTATAAAGGTTAAATAGTTGGGGAATTCACTTAAAATAAGGAGTCAGTTTCATTTTACCGAAAACATTTTTCTTAATTTGATTTTTTTTTGTCCAATTTAGTATCAAACTTGACACTTTTTTCTTAAAGTGGTACTTATATTTTTTGGGTCTAATTTAGTACCCAAATTTGACTCTTTTTCCTAATTTGGCACTTAATTTTTTTTATCACGAGAGGTCAAAGTGTAATTTTATCATGTACTAACTTAAAATCTTATCAATTCTAAAGGTCTAAAAGTGAAAATTTTCATTTTAGGAGATTAGGTGCCTACTAGAGGTGATCATGTGTCGGGCCGGGTCGGGTCGGGCCTAGAAAAAATTTTAGCCCGTTTCCTAGGCCCGACCCGAAATATGGGCCTAAAATTTTGTCCAAGCTCGGCTCGGGGAAAAATACTAAGCCCGAGCCCGGCCCGGCCCGTTTTTAAAAGATTAAATTAACTTTTTAATCATTTGAGGGGCAAAGTGTAATTTTACCATTATAATTTTAAAATTTTATAAATTATAAAGAGTTAAAAAAAGAATTTTTATTTTTATTTTAGAGTAGAACCCTTGCCCATGAAATATCATATCAACAAATTTAACAATACTAATAATTAAATTTTAAATTTAAATTTTGAAATATAAAAATTAAAAAATTTAAAATAAAAAAATAAATTTCAAAATATACAGGCTTAGGGAAATGGGAAATGGGGAGGGGAAATGAGAAATTTATTTTAAAATATATATATTTATTATAGCCAAAAAAAATTTGCCCGAGGCCCTCATTTTTTGCCCAAACCCATATTTTAAGCCTATATTTTTACCCAAACCCTCCCATATTTTGGACAGGCCGTCGGGCCGAGCCGGGCTGTCTGGCCTATGATCACCTCTAGTGCCTACCTCCCACCAACATTACGCCTGAGTTTATATATTCGAGTTATTTTAAGTTTAGATTCAACAAGCTGAATGGGTTCACAAATAATTTAATAATATTTACAGGGGTTGGTGGATTTCCCATGGAAGTAATAATTTGGATATAGAAAGGAAGCTCATTAAAGATATAGGTAGAAGCCATCCTAGACTCAATCATCTTTGATTTAAGCACTACAAAATTTGTAAGACAATTATAATTTATTAAAGTTTTATTACTTGAATTTTATTTTTTTTCCATTATTTTTCTTTTTAATGACTGCTTAAAATATTTGCTTAATAATGATTTAAAATAATCTATTATATAGACAATTTGAATATGATGTTCAAGCCATCAATTTGTTGGTTCAACTGGTTTGATTAAATAAATTATCAAAACTGAAGCAGAAGAGAGCTTTTCCGGTCCTTTCCATGGCGGTGTGCAGTGAGATGTTGAAGTTGACATGGAAGAGTATTGGATACCTACAATCTTTGACTTTTCAAAGATGAATAGTGGCAGAAAGTTGGCACCGAAAGGCACCGAAAGTAGAAAGTAAGATTGGTTGGCAAGTTGGGTTAAAAGTTGGCATGGGATAATTGCAATTTTGGTCCCTAATTGTATAGGGACATTGCAAGTTGATCCTTAAACCTCAACTATAAATAGGCCTAACCATCTCTTACTTTCTTCATCCCACACTTGCCATTCTCTACTTAAGGCAATTGTTCTCTCTCCCTATTTGTAAACTTTCACTTGTATTTTTGGAGTGAAATATATTTGGTAGTGCCCGAGGACGTAGGCAAAATTTGCTGAACCTCGTTAAAATTCTAGTGTTCTTTATTTTTTGTTCTGCATATTTTGCAAGTGTCATTGTAGTGATTTATTGTGCTATTAAATTACGATAGAGGGATATTCTGGCTAGGAAAGATCTGGTATGTAAGCAATCCTCGTGATCCACCTCTCTTTCCTGGGAATTGAACTTAGTGTGATTTTTCAGTACAATAATTTTACTCTTTCACACGCTTCCGCGCAACAATTGGTATCAGAGCCAGGTTCATACTTGGGGAATACGACCGTTTACGGTACTATTCACGTATACGGCACTATTTACGTATATGATACTATTCATGTATACGGCACTATTCACGTATACGGTACTGTTCACATATACAGTAGTTGGGATTGAGGAGAAAATGGCAGCAGCATCGTCATCAGCAAGGACTACTGTGACAAATGCAAAATTTGAAGTAGAGAAATTTGACGGTACCAATAATTTTGGTATGTGGCAGTGTGAGATCCTGGATGTCTTATGTCAGCAAGAGCTGGATATAGCCCTTGAAGAAAAACCTGACAAAATGGATGACAAGGAGTGGGCCAAGATCAATAGACAGGCGTGTGGAACAATCCGCCTATGTTTGGCCAAAGAGCAAAAGTACTCCGTCATGAGGGAGACATCAGCGAAGAAGCTGTGGGATACATTGGAAGAAAAGTTTCTAATGAAAAGTCTTGAAAATAGGCTTTATATGAAAAAGAAACTTTATCGATTCATGTATGCACCCGGTATGTCGATGAATGACCATGTGAACTCATTCAATAAAATTTTAGCAGACTTGCTAAATTTGGATGAGAAATTTGAAGATGAAGACAAGGCATTATTGTTGTTGAATTCCCTTCCTGATGAATATGATCATCTTACCACCACATTGCTTCATGGGAAGGACACGATCACATTTGATGCAGTCTGTAGTGCGTTGTATAGATCTGAGACTCGAAAGAAAGATAAAAGAGATCACAGAGATACAACTGCAGAAGTCTTAACAGTAAGAGGTCGTTCACACAGCAGCAAACCTGGTAGAAGGGGTAAGTCCAAAGGGAGACCCGCCAAAGATGAATGTGCCTTTTGTCGTGAGAAAGGGCATTGGAAAAAGAATTGTCCTAAGCTACAAAAGGGCAAGGCTATTTCTAATGCATGTGTAGCGGAGCATGATGAGGAGTCAGACTTTAGCTTGGTTGGCATGGCAATGGCATGTCAAACGGATGAGTGGATTTTGGATTCAGGATGTACTTACCATATGTGTCCTAATAAGGACTGGTTTTCTAGTCTTAAAGAGCTAGAAGGTGGAATTGTTCTTATGGGCAATGATAGTGCTTGTAAGACAATGGGAGTGGGTACAGTCCAATTGAAGAATCACGACGGCTCAATCCAAGTCTTGACAGATGTTCGCTACGTACCTAGCTTGAAGAAAAATCTCATCTCATTAGGGGCCCTAGAATCTAAAGGGCTCACAATCACTTTGAGAGATGGATTACTAAAGGTAGTAGCTGGGGTATTGACGGTGATGAAAGGCACTAGAAGAAATAACTTGTACTATTTAAATGGAAGTACAGTTATTGGATCAACATCAACAGCTTCTGCGAAAGATGCAGATTCAGAGGCTACCAGGTTATGGCATAGGCGATTGGGACATGCTGGTGAAAAAGCTTTGCAGACTTTGGCGAAGCAAGGCTTGTTGAAAGGTGCAAATTCTTGCAAATTGGAATTCTGTGAACATTGTGTTCTGGGCAAGCAGACGAGGGTAAAATTTGGTTCAGCAATTCACAATACGAAAGGAATTCTGGACTATGTTCACAGTGATGTGTGGGGACCTACCAAAGTGGCTTCTTTGGGAGGTATGCACTATTTTGTCACTTTTCTTGATGATTATTCAAGAAAAGTATGGGTGTATCTAATGAAAAGAAAAAAATGAAGTTTTGGATGCATTTCTGAAATGGAAGAAGATGGTGGAGACTCAGACAGGTCGAAAGGTCAAACGACTTCGATCAGATAATGGTACTGAGTACAAAAATGATCCATTTCTACAAGTATGTCAAGATGAGGGCATTGTGCGACACTTCACTGTTCGAGATACACCACAGCAGAATGGGGTGGCAGAACGCATGAATCGGACTATACTGGAGAAAGTTCGATGTATGTTGTCCAATGCTGGATTGGGCAAGGAATTTTGGGCTGAGGCAGTTACATATGCGTGCCATCTAATTAACCGATTGCCATCAGCTGCAATAAATGGAAAAACTCCTATGGAGATATGGACTGGTAAACCTGCTACTGATTATGATTCTTTACATGTTTTTGGTTCCACTGCATATTATCATGTAAAAGAATCTAAGTTAGACCCAAGAGCAAAGAAAGCATTATTCATGGGTATAACTGATGGTGTAAAAGGATACCGTCTCTGGTGTCCTGATACAAGGAAGATTGTTTTCAGTAGAGATGTAACTTTTGATGAATCAACCATGATGAAGAACGAGGATTCACAAAAGGATGACAAAACCAGTAGTACTTTGCAGCAGGTGGAGTTTGAAAAGGTTAATGATGATCCAGCTAATATTGAAAGAACAAATGATGAAGAAGTTTCGACCCAAGAACTTCTACAGCAACAAGATTTGCATATAGGAGGCCAAGAAGAGAGATTCGTAAGCCTGCTCGCTTTGATGATATGGTGGCCTATGCACTTCCAATTGCAGATGATGATGTTCCTTCCACTTACACAGAAGCAATAAGTAACTCTGATGGTGTAAAGTGGAAGCAAGCTATGAATGAAGAAATGCAGTCTCTTCATAAAAATAGGACTTGGGAGTTGGTGAGACTGCCCAAGGGAAAGAAGGCAATTGGATGCAAATGGGTATATGCAAAGAAGGAAGGATTTCCTGGTAAAAATGAAATTCGATACAAGGCTAGATTGGTAGCAAAGGGTTACGCTCAGAAAGAAGGAATAGACTACAATGAAGTGTTTTCTCCAGTTGTGAAGCATTCGTCTATTCGAATTTTGCTAGCCTTGGTTGCGCAATACGATCTTGAACTAGTTCAGCTTGATGTGAAGACAGCATTTTTACACGGTGATTTGGAAGAGGAAATCTATATGACTCAGCCTGATGGATTCAATGTTGCTGATAAAGAAAATTGGGTTTGCAAACTGACAAAGTCGCTTTATGGATTGAAACAATCTCCGAGGCAGTGGTACAAGCGATTTGATCAGTTCATGAAAGGGCAAAGGTACAGAAGAAGTAAATTTGATCATTGCGTATATTTTCAGAAGCTACAAGAAGGAACTTTCATATACTTGCTCTTATATGTTGATGATATGCTGATAGCATCTAAGAGCAAAGTTGAGATTGAGAGATTGAAGACTCAACTCAATCTCGAGTTTGAGATGAAAGATCTAGGTGAAGCTAAGAAGATTCTTGGCATGGAAATATGTAGAGATAGAGCTCATGGCAGAGTTAGCTTGTCTCAGAAGCAGTATTTGAAGAAAGTACTACAGCAGTTTGGCATGAACAAGCAGACCAAACCTGTAAGTACCCCGTTGGCTTCTCATTTCAAGCTTTCTGCACAACTATCTCCTTCGACGAATACGGAACGAGAATACATGTTGCAAGTTCCGTATTCTAATGCAGTGGGTAGCTTGATGTATGCAATGGTGTGTACAAGACCCGACATTTCACAGGCAGTTAGTATAGTGAGCAGGTATATGCATAATCCTGGAAAAGGACATTGGCAAGCTGTGAAATGGATTCTACGGTATATTCAGAAGACCGTGGATGTTGGATTACTGTTCAAGCAGGATAATACACTTGGTAAAGGTGTTATTGGGTACGTTGATTCTGACTATGCCGGTGATTTGGACAAGCGAAGATCAACCACCGGTTATGTGTTTACACTTGCTGGAGGACCAATAAGTTGGAAGTCTACACTACAGTCTACAGTTGCATTGTCAACCACAGAAGCCGAATACATGGCTGTAACAGAGGCTGTAAAGGAGGCTATTTGGTTACAAGGTATGGCTAAAACCTTGGGGTTGGTTCAGGAGCATATTAACGTGTATTGTGATAGTCAAAGTGCTATTCATTTAGCAAAGAATCAAGTCTATCATGCACGTACAAAACATATCGACGTACGATTCCATTTTGTGCGGGAAATTATTGAAGAAGGGAAAATTTGTCTTCAGAAGATCAAGACTGCAGATAATCCCGCAGATATGATGACCAAGGTGGTAACAACAACCAAGTTCGAACATTGTTTGAACTTGATCAATATCCTGCAAGTTTAACAGTTGAAGAAGGCACTATCAAGTATTGTTGTCAAAGGAAGAAAGAATTGTGTGAAGATAAGATTATCCTAATCAAATCTTCAAGGTGGAGATTATTGGATACCTACAATCTTTGACTTTTCAAAGATGAATAGTGGCAGAAAGTTGGCACCGAAAGGCACCGAAAGTAGAAAGTAAGATTGGTTGGCAAGTTGGGTTAAAAGTTGGCATGGGATAATTGCAATTTTGGTCCCTAATTGTATAGGGACATTGCAAGTTGATCCTTAAACCTCAACTATAAATAGGCCTAACCATCTCTTACTTTCTTCATCCCACACTTGCCATTCTCTACTTAAGGCAATTGTTCTCTCTCCCTATTTGTAAACTTTCACTTGTATTTTTGGAGTGAAATATATTTGGTAGTGCCCGAGGACGTAGGCAAAATTTGCTGAACCTCGTTAAAATTCTAGTGTTCTTTATTTTTTGTTCTGCATATTTTGCAAGTGTCATTGTAGTGATTTATTGTGCTATTAAATTACGATAGAGGGATATTCTGGCTAGGAAAGATCTGGTATGTAAGCGATCCTCGTGATCCACCTCTCTTTCCTGGGAATTGAACTTAGTGTGATTTTTCAGTACAATAATTTTACTCTTTCACACGCTTCCGGGCAACAAAGAGAGCTTGCTTGTTCCGATCCATTCAATCTCAAGGGTTCGATGGGATGAGTTGAGGTGGTGACCGGGGATGTTGAAGTTGACTGCAACATAGGAATTCGTCATCTCTCTGGTGCATCCTGCAGTCAAAATATCAATGTTGCATGAAAGAAATTTCTTTCATTAGGATGTATTGTGAATATTATAGGAGCACATCGGTGAGACTTGAACTTACATTCTTAATGTTCATAGACTTGTTTTTGGTTGGCATGGGATCTTGAACCTCTTGCTGATGTAAGTCCGGTCTCCTTTTAACAGTGGACAGTTTGTTATAGAAAGATGTTGAAAATTGGAGAGACGATATGTGGCTCCCTTAGATGGCAGATGCTCCAGATTTCGACAAAAATCTATTGTCAAATCTTGAAGAGAGGAGAGGTTTCCCAACCACTTAGGAAAAGTTGTGACTCCATCGAATCCAGAAATAATTAAATTCTTGAGTGCGGCTAGGTGTTGAAGTTGATAATCTCATCCATTCAATGTCAAAATTTCAAGGGAAGAGTGGAGGTGGTGGGAATTCATCTAGCTCTTGTGAGAAATGACCCAATTTCATTGTCTTCAAAGACAAGTACAGGTTCGCAATCCACTTGGTATACTTGTCAATCCGTCTAATTTTCCCTATATGTATACATATTTTTCAAAAAATTTTATAAAATCACAAGTTGCTAGCAGATAAGAGAAGATAAAAATGCAAAAGTGTTGATAAAATCTAAAAATACACAGCATAATTTCTAAAGCGAAGATTAGGAGCATTAATCACCACCATATGGTCTATCGAAAAAAGCCTTAAAAGTAGCAATTCCTTAAGCGAAGGACTTTGGATATTAAGCCCGCTTGCATTCGCAACAGAAAATTCAGTAAAAGCCAAATCTTGTAAGACATGACAATTGGAAATTAACCTATGAATGGAATCACCGAATAATACCAAGCTTGTAAGGTACAAAGCCTTCAAATTACCTAAACAAACGTCAGATGAGACCTCAATCTTAGAACCTTGGAAGCATTTTGCTTCCAATGTCAGTGCCAGCAGTGAGTAGCAAGTGAAAAAAAGAGCTGGTAAAGTATCCTCAACATAATCTAAGCGCAAATCAATTTCCTTACACCACGGCACAATGCAGCACATATCCAACCAGGGACATCAAAATCATGAGCTCCATCATTCCATGAAGAAATCCCATCACCACGTAGCCTAAAGCAATCTAAACTTACTTGATCGGGGAATTTCAACAACCTATTAACAAAGTTCTTGAAGCTGTCAACGTTTCTCAGTCAAACCACGCAGTAAAGAACGATCAAATACAATGGTAGAAATTGAAACAAAGAGGTATCTCCACTTGGTTGAAATAATAGAGGTTCGAACTGCTTCTTTAATGGGAAGGAATGACGAAATACTACAAAGAATATGATCTGGAAAACTACTGATCCTGTCTTCCACACACATCGCCATAAGATAAGAAAACTACAGATCGACCTTAGTAGAGGAGCCTTGACGGTACTTTCACCAAAAATCTTTTGTCATTATGCATTGTGAAAATTATAGGATCTTCAGCCTCTTGTCGATGTTATGTTATAGTAGAGGGGCTTCTTGATACTAATTTAGCTTATGGATAGAACTTATCAATAATCAATTTGGTTTTGTATAAATTACATTTAAAGTTACTAAAAGGTTCCAAAATGGTTTTTGAAGTATTCGAAAGTTTACTTTTAAATAAGTGAATTATTTAAAATTCTTTATTTAACTTAAATTTAAAGAGCTATAAAATGATTATTTAATTATTTAAAAGTATTATTTTAAATCGCTGAACTATTTGAAACTTATTTTTCAAGTCATTGGGATGTTAAATTTTTTTAAGTAAAACTAGCTCTATGAAAAAATTAAGGAAAAAAAAAGGTGTAACAAGAACAAAAAAAAAACTATACATCAATTATTTTAACAGTCGAATGACTTAAATGAAAACTTTTAAATAATTTAATTAAGTTAAGTGACCAATTTAATGACGTATGTAATTTACCCTAAATATAACTATTTTTATATACATATTTTCCAAAAAAATTTAATAAAATCAAGTTGCTAGCAAATAAGAGATAATAATATAAATTTCTTGAGCCACAAAAATGCAAAAAAAAAAAAAACCCAAACCCCTGTTATAATTTAGTACTACAAAATTACAATTTGACATTTCTTTGAATTTTTTAATAACTGCAATAATTTGTTGCGGGCTTTCTCTCTTTGTGTCGCGGTCAGATCCCTCACCCTTATTATGAGCTTTTCCAGAACCATTGCATTATCCAAGAAATATCTAATCATATGCTTGTCAGAGCATGAAATTAGCATCTCAATCTCCTTGAGGTGAAATAACAGACAAGAAGGAACTTCTGTAAGTAAAGTCTTCCATCGAGTTCCTGGGACATCCTAAACTCATGACAAAAGAAGAAAAGTTATTAGTTTGTACCATGAATTTAGGTGATCTCGCATGCTTTCGATTTCTTTTAAGTTTATCGTAATTGTGGATGTACCTAACACTAAAACCATCAATTGCAACAAATACACATGTTTAAACAAAGACTTCATACCGAAAAACTGAACTTAAGCGTCTTCAGATTAGGAGCACAATATAGGAACTCCACAAGCCAAATTCCTCTCCCATAAAAGTTGAATTCAATAAGGTTGTGAAATATAGGAAATGGAACTGCTGGGGGAATCTGCACACACGAAAATTTGAGCTATTATATAATGTTGAAAGGAAAAAAAAACACATATGAATACTAAGTTTACTAACCACTCCATCGATGACTAAAGTTAGAGACCGAACATTGCAAATTCCTTGAATAAGACGAGTTGCATTTATTTCATCATCGCTGAAAAGTCGAGTTGCAGTAGTTTCATCATCTTCGAAATCAAACGCATCGATGTGAATATCGGCATTTTCTAGGGAGTTCATGTTGCTCAAAGTATAACCATCAACTATTTTGGAGTAATATCGAAAATAAACAAGATTTGGAGCATTAATCACCAGCACATAATTGAAATCTCCGACGCCTTCCGAAAAAAAATCTAAAACCAATTCCTTAAGCGAAGGACTTTGGATGGTAAGCTCACTTGTATTCGCAATACAACAGTCAGTAAAAGCCAAATCTTGTAAGACATGACAATTGGAAATTAATCTATTGATGGAATCACCGAAAAGAACCCAGTTTTCAAGCCACAAAGTCTTCAGATTCCCTAAACAAGCGTCAGGTGGGACCTCAAGCTTAGAACCTTTTCCTTCCAATGTCAGTTTCACCAGTGAGTGGCAAGTGAATAAAACAGGTGGAGCATCCCCAAGATTATCTAATTGCAAATCAATTTCCTTGACACCACGGCACAGTGCAGCACATATCCAACCAGAAACATCAAAATCATGATCTTCATCATTCCATGAAGAAATCCCATCACTTAGCCTAAAGCAATCTAAACTTACTTGATCGGAGAATTTCAATAACCTATCAACAAAGTTCTTGAAGCTGTCAACATTTCTGTCAGTCAAACCACTCAGTAAACAATGATCAAATTCAATGGTAGAAATGGAAGAAAAGAGGCATCTCCACTTGGTTGAAATAATAGAGGTTCGAACTGCTTCTTTAATGGGTAGGAATGACAAAATATGACAAAGAATATAATCCGGAAAACTACTAATTCTGTCTTCGACACACATCGCCATAAGATAAGAAAACTACAGACCTGTCCGACGGCCAGCGATAGGAACCGGAGTGTTTTTCGCTTTTGTTTTGTGGTTCGGCTTCACTAGCTTATGTTTGGCTTCAGACCAAACTTTGGAGACTTGAGAATAGAGAGGAGGTCCGGAAAGCTGAGCTGAGAACACTGACGGCGATCGTGGGTGGCGGTGAAAGTAGAAGGAAGTAAGAGAAAGGTGTTTGCTTTCGTAGAAGCGGCTAGATGTACAAAAATTTAGGGTTAAATGTTAAAATCGGCGCAGACTCTCTATTTATAGTTAAATTTGTAAAAACCGACAGCTATAGATCAAATTACATATTGGCGAATGAGATCAAAATATATATATCATTAAAAAATTAAATCTTATCAGATTACATGAAATTTTATTTGTTTATGTTAAGTTACGGGAATTTAAATTGTTGTTTTACTGAATTTAGATAAGGAAAAAGTAAATTACGCCCAATATTACTAAATGATTAGTACTTTTATATTTCGCTCAATTAATTTCAAAAAATTATAAAATTATCGCTAACTTAAATGAAAATTTTTGAATAATTCAATAATCAGTTTATGATTTGTACATTACACAAGAAGCTATGAGAGAAAAAGAATATCAAGCTATGGAGACTTGTACATTATTATAAGCAGAAAAAAATTTTGAATAGTTCAATAACCATTGTTCCTGTTACAGGTTATTAACTTTGGTTCAAGACAGGCCATTGAAGATTTGAGAACTCCGGGATTTAGCCTATTAGAATACTGAAATTTAGCCTCTCTGTAATGAACTGATGTTTGAAGATAATGGGACATCAACACCCCTGATTTGACCATGGAATTCACATCACCAATGCTTGTGCTTCACATCACTGTATCATTCTGATGGTCAGTATTAAAAGATTACTTGAATTTTAATTCACACTTTCATAACACTTAAAATTGTTTCATAAAAATTTTGAACTGTAAAAAGAAATAAAAAATTTAACAGTCCAATAACTTAAATTATATTTTTTTTATCAATTTAATGACCTTCAATATAATTTACCCTATATATAAATGTTTTTCTATACATATTTTTTAAAATTATTGATAAAATCACATGTTGGTGGCATATTTGACATTCAATCATTAGGGGTGAATATTTGACTAAGTTAAAAAATTTTGAGTTAGTCGAGTTGACGAATCTTATTTTAGCAATCGAATTCAATTTGAATTTTTACGAATCGAATTAAAAAATTTTGAGTCAAATCAAGTCGAGTTAACGAATATTATTATTTATACCCAATGTTGCGTTTATTCGATTGAGTTAAAAATTTTCGACTTAGTCGAATTGACGAATCATATTTTTGCAATCGAACTCACTTTGAATTTCTTTTGAATCAAGTCAAAAAATTTTGAGTCGACTTAACGAATCATATTATTTATACTTAATATTTCGTTTACATAGACTCACTATTTAACTGGTAAACAAAGTATAAGATTATTTAACTATATAAATAATATAATAAATTTATTTTTTAAATTTATAAGTAAACATTTATTAAAACGACTTAATTTTACCCTTTGATTTAATGGTTCTGATTTTTTATTTAAAAAAAATAAACATTTATCAAAACAACATAATTTTACATTTTCTTATTCAAAATTTTAGATAACTCAAATTGTAAAATTTATATTCGAGTTAAACCGAAAAACTTAAATTTTTATTCGAATTGGTCCGAATAACTTGATTAACTCAAATAACTTGGAACTATTTAATTCAAAATTTAAATTTTTTAATCAGATTTTGCTCACCCCACATCATAAGTTGCTCACAAATAAGAGAAGAAATATGGATTGGATTATAAAGTTTACAATCTTTACCCACAAAAATGCAAAAATAAATAAATAAATAAATCTGAACCCCTACAAAATTTTGACTCAAAACCGAATTCGCATTTCACAAGAATCTGATCATTCAGTCGCCTTCAGAAACTGTTTAAAAAAAAAGTACAGAACTCCTAATAACAAAATTGAAATTGAGAAGTAAATAAGCTAACCTAAACAAAAAAGAAATTAACTTCAAATAGTTCTTTATAGAACAGTAAAAACAAAAGCAGGTAAACAAGTTCAGTATTTTTCGAAATCAGCATACTACGTTCAATCCTCATCTTCGGAATCCGCACCAGCAGCGGCATTAAGGGTGTGTAATCGATCAATCAACTTAGCTTTCCTTTCCTCGTACGTCAGCTTCTTCAAGTTGAACCTGCGATTAGAAAACACGAACCCAGTAAAACAAAGCATGGAGAAATTTCAAGCTGTACGAGTTTCGTAGCATCTGAACGAAACAGGTTGCAGATGAAAACCAACCTCTTGTGTTGCTTAGGAGGAGCCTTTTCAGACTTCTTTGCAGAGGGATCTGCACGGATAGCAGCGTGAACCTTCTTGTACAAGGACTCAATGTTATCTGCTTCGATTCCTCTCTTAATATACTCGCTGAAGTGAGACTGATACTTTTCTGGCTCGTCTTCCATCAAAATCTACGACACGAACATACATTATCTTAACTAACAAAACTATATATATGACAAAGAAATGGGATGAACAATGATATACAGATAGCTTTTTTTTACCCTCATATATGCGGCTACGTGACCACCGTAAATGTAGTTGCGGTGAACTTCAGCATCGAGCTGCTTACTATCCTTGGAGAACCCGGCAAATCTCTTATCACTATGAGGAATATCCAAACCGGCATCCAAAGCTCCCTGACGAAAGCAAATTCTATTAACTCGATAGTTTAAAACTCGAGTAAATCAAAAGCCCTAACCGATTACATTAGATTGAGTTCTTGACCAAAAATGAAAATCAAATGCTTAAAAGGCACGCATAAATGTTTCAGCTATGAAGTGGTCTCTTACCTCGATCCAAGCTTACATAGAAAAGGGTAACTCAAAGGAAAAACAGTACAAACTAACAACCATTGCATCACAAAAGTGGACAATTCACGACAAAAAAGGGAAATGAAATGATCACTCTGAATCACATCTATAAGCCAACAGCTTTATATCTAAAACAGATAAACTTGTGATTAAATTTTTATGATACCTTTAGTGCACCAAAAACATTGTTTCCAGTGGTTGTCCTGATCAGTCCTACATCAAGGAGAGCTCGGAAAGGCCTCCTTGTGTCAGTTGGCTCAACTGAGAAATCCTCTCCGGTAGCCTAGGAATATATAAACCTTCAATAAAGAAACTACACGAAATAGACCATAATATGGTAGCAAGATCTTATATGTAAAATACCTCCACATTTCCTTGATATTCATCGTCCATTTCAAGCAACTTAAGGACACGGCGCCCCAAAAGTAATCCAGTGCAATAAGCTGGCCAAATGTATGAAAAAAACATATGAGAAACAGAACTGATTTATCGATACACAATCCAGGTCAAATAAATAGCTTACCAGCGGCATAGTTTGTAAGACCGACTTCAAGTCCATAACGAGGAAGCTCATGCGAGTAAGCCGAGGCAAGAATCATATCACCAGTAATATTAGCAGAAATTATTTGTGCAGTGATATCTTTGTTGCTCTAATCACAAAGGTTAAGGTTCGAAACATAAATCAAAATAAAGTTACAAACTAGAAAATTGAACCCAACAAAGACATGGTGATCCATGTCAGCAACGGTTGCATAATTAAATTACTTATCGAGCTATGCTCAGACAACATAAAATTTTCAGATACAAATCGAACAACGAATCAGTTTAGGGAACCTAATGCAACTGTTTGAACTAGTAAGCTTTTGCCCAAAATTTTCAAAATTGGACTGGTACTCAAACTGGTCAGGCCACTGTTTGCTGGTTTAACCAGTACTATTAAATAAATCATTAAAAAAATTCCAATTCAACCAGTCCGTACGAGTTCCTAGGTCAACCAATCTAATACATCTTCCCAGACCAGTACCCCAGCCAGTTCTCAATCCAACTGGTCCAACTAACCGGTCCAGTCAATACATATCAATTTCAAAGGCTACATTATGTACTCTCTATACATAATAAAATCAGTGAAGCATATCATTAGAACAAGCAGATTTTCGGATACAAATCGAACAACGAATCGGTATTTAGGCGTGTTGTATTTGTTCTTGTCTTGATTGGTTAAGCGAATCCTAGCCCTGTAATCAGTCTTTCCCTCTACACATAATAAATTCAATAAATCATTAACATTATAAGGGCATTCAAAGGACTAAAAAATTCAACATTCCAAAATTCAATAGTATTTCTAAGAAAAAATTGAACACAAAATAATCACAAAAAATATGAACTTAATACCTCTCCTTCTCTTGAATGGAACCTGAAAACGCTTAAAGTAAGCTTTGGTTTTTTGAGCCTTAACAAAGGCCTACAATCAACAAAGAGAAACATCCACTGTTGTTAGAGTTTTTATCAAAGAAATAGAAACCAAAAAGGTTTGAACTTTTTGAATAAAATGACTGTAATGTAATAGCCAGAAGATAAAGTCCATTAATAAGCAAATTATGAAGTGAATATTGGAAGATTGAAAAGTCCCAGATTAGAAAATGATCAAATACATAAAAAAATCCATGAGATTTCACTACATTCAAACTGTTTTAAGATCGTTTAAAAAGAAGAAATATGAACTCAGCTTAAAACACTTCATAAAAAAGAATCATTTTTTCAGTTAAAAAGGGAAATTGATGTTACCATTGTTGAAGGTTTTGATGATCTGAAAGTGAAGGAGGAAGAGACGGCTAACGGAGAAAGAGAGGGAGAAGAGAAGAGAAGCGTATATAAGGCGAAGTTTAGAACTTTAAAACCCTAAAGATGAAGGCCCATGATGATGGGTAGAGCAGACCTGCTTTCGTGCCAGTGGCCCGGACTGGCCCATTTGATCCTATCCACTTTGAGCTGGGCTTGAATAACGATTTTTTTGCAATTTTAGGGTCATAATTAAGTACTTTTAATTTTTTTTTTCTTTTTATTTTCAAGGGTGGTTCAAGTGACAAGGTTTTAGGTTGGGCTCGACTCGGCTCAGGTTTAGGCTTAAAAATATTTTTGTAATAGAGTTTCGACTCGACCCGATCATGAACAATTTTAACACAAAAAAATTTATCATTAACAATTGTGATTTATTTCGAGTCAAATCATTTCGAGCTTTACAATTTTTAAATTATTTTTATGTTTAAATCAATTTAAATTTTGATCACTTTACATTTGGATTCATATAAACTTTTATACTGATTTGGGTTTAAATTGTTTAGATCATTTTATATTTCTAAATCTACTCGAGTTTTTAAGTTTAAGTTATTTTGATTCAAGTCATATTTATTTTAAATTATTTATATTTTTTTATTATTTGTGTCGATTGTTGGAGTATTTTAAATTCAATTTATTATTTTAACATTAAATTAAATCAGATTCAAGCAATTATTTAATTAAGTTATATTTATTTAGAATTAATCAAAAAAAATAAATATAAAACAACATAGCTTTTAAATATAAAATAAAACTCTTTATACTTAAAATTTATAGCAGTTAAATTGATTTTTTTTTCTTTGGCCAAATTAAAACTTAACATCTTATGTATTACACTCTTAGATATTGGTTTAAAAAATTTACAAAAAAAAAAGTCAAAAGCCGGTAATAAATGGTACAATCATTATATGTAAATGTATAAAAATGTATAATTTAATAATACATATTTATATACTGAATCTGATCAATATTACTATACAAATATATATTATTTTATAATATTGATACAAATTGGTATCGTATTAATTATACGAATAACAGTACATCTTGATTTAATTTGATAAGGTTAAAAATATTCTAGTAAGCGTCCTATAAATAAAGTTTAAAATTGAGCATATTTTCATAAGGTTAAGTTGATATGTGAGCATGAGCGAATGTCATACATATAGATCGGTTATATTTCGAAGGAGTCAAAATTTAATTTAATTAGTGTTTTTACGACTATTTTTAAAAGATGAAATTTAATAAAATTGAGATTCGAATTGACATCCAAAAACTCCCCACAAAAACAACCGTCTTTAATTAATACCCACTCATCTCAGTCGATTTTATTCACAACCAATGACTAATTCTACTATATAATTTTATTTTCTATTCACATAGTTGGTATAGATCAAATTTAGTACACTTGATATATGCATAAAATTTCAAATAAATCCAACATATATATTATATCCATTGAAAATATTATATTTTAGTAAAAATAAAATTCTTGTATTAACCAATATAAATAGATACTTATTCATATGAACCGATACTTAACATACAAACTATAGAGTACAAACATATATAATCTAATACGTGTACATATTTTAGTAACGATACATACCGGTATCATAATGATTATATGAATAGTGATACAGCTTGATTTTGTTTGATAGAGATAAACTTGCAGGTGGAGCTCTAATACCCGAACCATCCTGCTCCGTCGTATCGTCTGCGAATGCCGACACATCTCCGACGAGTTTGAAACAGATTCTTCGAGTTTGTATTTGTTTAGGGAAATCAAAGAACATAGGTGTTCCCGGTTTGGTCTCTGGTAATCTATATTCCGCAATAGGTACCATCTTGGACCCCTTTCCTTCCTGCAAATATGTGGTAAGTTGTAGGAAATAGGGACAAACAAATGAAAGCAGGGTTAAGTTGAGATTGAATCTAATTGCAAGTGAATAGGTGGATTGTATTTTTGGAGAAATAACTTAATTGGTATTTTTATCGCTATCTTTAAAAGATGATATCTAATAAATTTGAAATTTGAATCTTAATATCTGCAATTCTTTTTTTAAAATCGAAAATACGAATAGTTTTTTCGTTAATCCTCACAATGAAAATTTCCCAAGTTAGTCAATGTGGCAACATTTGTAATAGGGCAGTCAATGACCTTAAGCACAGTTGACTAAATTAGTATTATTTCAGTCATAAGTCATGATATGAAACTATATCTCTATGATTAGAGATGACTGGAAGTTGAGTATAGCTTTGATTTTTTGGACTGGACTGAGTTGGTATAGTTTTGTTTTTTCGGGACGAGTTCAAAATAGGTAAATTAATATTTAATTTCAGGTTTCAGGTTGAGTCTAGGTCTGATATGTTGGGTATATTACGATTGGGGCGGGCAAAAAGCTACTCAACCCGCCCCGTTACTGTCTCAAAATTGACTATGGGCAAAGAGTTAGAGTTAGCAAAGTCCAAGACTTATGGAAAGTTGAAACTACTGTGACTTGCTAGATTCAGCTGCCAAGGAATCTTTCCATTGTCCGGTTTTCACTAAAAAGTGCATTCCTCTAGTAAAAAGAACGAGAATAAAGCTACGTTGGGAAAACCATGCCTAGTATATATCTCGATATGGGGTATGGAGATAGAATCCTCCAAATACTCTCCAAATACGTGAAAAACTTGAAAAGAATTGAACATACCATGTCGGACACATACACCCATTCATCAATTTCCATGTAAAATTTACAAGTACCATAAAGGCAGGTTTGAGAGATACCTGGATTGCAGATACTTGAATACATAAAACAGCTGGAGAGATATGCCTGTCCTCTAAGCTTGTTATTGATATATCCAAGATATCTGCATCTGAAGACGGTAAATGAGTTATTCGAGGCTTTATCGCATTGAAAGCATCCAGTTGGAATCCGGCAAGCAACGGTAAAGAAGGAGGCAGATACTGTTCTAAGACGAGATCATGGTACATTAGCCTCTCAGCCTCAATCGGAACCTAAAAGTGAACAAAGGATTAACAAAAGCAATGCACACACACAGAGAGTATGAACTTAGAGATCACTAAAGCACAATTACTACCTTGAATCTTAACTGCGGAGTTTGGTTCAACCGGTTTATATAATTTATTTGATCAGTACTTTGTGATGATCTAAGTCCTATCTCTTCGTTTGCAGGGCTTCCAGCTATCACGATTCGTTTGGCATGAAGGCATGGATCCCGTGGCATTGCTGCTTCGAAAGATCGAGTTTCTTGAGGAAAGGGAGTATCATCTAGAGACAAGAGATTAATGTCTTTATCAAAATTCACGGAGCTTGAACCAGGCCGCTGAAGGGGAAGGCTTAGTGTTATTTGAACAATGCGGCATCTAACAGGATTTGTGAAAGGAAATTTTATATGCCGAGGCAGCTTATTGTCTCTACCGGACTTTTCAGGTCCGTAAAATTCCGGTGAAGAGCTGATCAGAGACTGGACATCCCATTTTCCTATAAAGGACCTTTCTTCCCTCTCAAGTTTCTTGCTAACCCTGATTTGCACCTATGGAATAATAGGAGAAATTGAACCAAAATCAATCGCTAGACAAGAGGAAAAGAAACTCAAGGTGTATGACACATTGAGCAATGAAACAAGATCAACGCACGTTTAAACAGAACAAAAAGAAATGACAGGGAATGACTGAGCATAAAAGCATCAACCTCTATAGCACGAACACAACATGAATATACAAATGTGTTACTAAATTACTATCTTGCATTCTTTTATAAGAAAATTTTAGGGCAAAAATGATTTAGAATTTAATATTTGAGAATGAAAACAGCTTAAAGAAAGCATATCCAAGAATCATTCTAAGCCATGATAGCAATATCAAATTCATTTCTCAATTAGAGGTCTTTGGATAGGATATTAAAGAGGGGAATGGGGATTAATGGCCTTGGAGAGGGTTTATCCTATATTCCTATTGTAGCTCATTTCATATGTACTATAACAAAAACAAATAGATTCCTTGTTCATGTACTGTAACTAAAGCTCAACATTTCCACAGTAAAACATAAGAGAGAAAAGATACTAACTTAAGACGGCAACCAAAGTTCAACATTTGATCATAGATATTAATTTCAAGTTGCTTTTAAGAATGATACATGCACAAAAAAGGGTTTATTATGGATAGGATACTACTAGACCTTAGCCTTTAACAAGATAGAAGTATAGAAGGAAGAGTTACACTTACCATGGGAGCATCAGCTTCAGAATAACCACATGGACTTACAATCAATATGACTCCTTTGACATCCGAAAGTGTGTCAAGCACAATAACAAAATCAACAGAGGTAGTATTAAGGGGAGCCTTCCAATATGAATGCCATGATCCAGAATCCAGTGGAGTGAGTAATGACAAAAACGGTGCTGAATCTTTAGCTGTCTCAACCTACAGTTTTCTGGAAGTGGTTAGACCAAGCATGAAGCAACCTACAACTTATCCAGACATCACATCAATAGTAAAACAATGAACAAACATATCAAAGTAGAAGCCAAGGTTATACCGGGTGTAGAAAGCTGGCGAATGGGAACTCAGCAAGTGATTTCTCCCCAGAAAGTAATTGTTCCAAAACTTTAACACCTTGCTGATTACGATAGGGATGACTTCTGTCAGGAAGGCCATCCAGGAATGAGGATCCCATTACCTCATCCAAAGCCATATTGGCTGCACTATAGGCACGGGCTCTTCTTCGTGAGCTAATCAACACCCTAACATAGTCCAAGGCCAATGCATCAAGAATTATCTTATGACAGCACTTCTTGCAAATAGCAGTGTCCAGTATCACTGAATGATTTGCTGTACGATCAACTTGGCTACTATGACTTAACAAGCCATTACAGTTTGTTTCTTCCCGGATATAATTTTGCAGAAGAAGGGCTCCTCCCCCCGCACAACAAACTCGACAAGCCTTTCTCTTACATTGAGAACACATGAAAACAGACTCCGAGCCTTCTTTATATGACACCATCAAGGATGAAGATATGGTTGCCTTAGTCTTAACACGCACTTCACACATCCTACGAGAACAGCTCTCGCCTATTCTACTAATGTTCCAGAAATCTATAACATTATACTTGATCTTCCCAAGACCAATAGAACCAATCGTCTTGTCCTCAAGAGCATTTTGTCCAAGCAATGCAAGGATATTTGCAACCCTGTATAATCTGCCCATGTATGATTCATCAAGCAAAATATTTGGATTTACGCTAGCCTGATCTGTTCCAATAGACAACAAAGCTCTATCTCTTTCAGCTGCAGAAAGATTAAGCTGGAGACGTTCAATTTCCAATTTCATTGCTTCAAGGAAGTGTAAGTTTCTTTCCTGCAAAATTGGATAAATTGAATGGCAAGTTTTATATTCAATCAGGTCGACAATTGGCACCTAAAAATTGTATATTCGTCTATCTTAAGTGATCCAAATGATTATAATATGCATTATTTAATCCTCAAGATAAAAAAAAAAATACATGCATTCAGATCATGCAGCACTGAAAACGTTGAAAGCAATGTGGTACAATGAAATCCAAAAGAGGAAGAGGTGGAATATTCATAACATTTTGAACCTTAATTTAGAAGAGATACTGCTATTGAGATAAGCAGGGAACTGAAGCCCCTAGATATATCATCTTTAGCCTCACAGCAATGTTCCTAGGAATTTATCTCATTTTTTGTGCTAGTTGGGTTATGCTTCAAACAAACAGGGAGCTCATTGCTAATTGCAGAAAGGAAAAGCTAAAAATGACTGTGACCAAAAAAGGAAAAAAGAAAAACTCAGCACATCTCTTGCAGAGTTGATGACGAGGAGATACAGTGGAAACTTCAATTGAGCAGATCTTTCACATTAGAGACTAATTCTTGCTTAAGGGATTATTTTCAAGTTTAACTACTGATCATTTTACAGTATTTTTGGTTAAAAGTATTTTTCATCAGCAAAAGACTGTTTGGATGGGGAAAAGAGATGATCAGCCAAAATAGCAAAGTAACATCAAATAATGGAGTAGAGATCATTCCAAGTAAAAAATGTACGAGGATTCAGAGAACAAAAATTCAAAGCTCTATATCCTCACACTCCCTCATGTGCGTGCATATAAATTGAAACAACAAACCATTGAGCAAATCTATAATCAGAGATGACCTTCAATACAGATATGATAACTATGGGAATGTTATCCCATCATGTGCTTTCCATGACCAATTCTTATTTATCTTCTATTTGTGATATAGGATGTTGAATATATATAAATATTCATCTATAAACCCATTAATACACAAGAGCAATCACTTCATCAAGAAACAGGATTGATCAAAGGTGAAAAAAAGTAAATGGAGACAAGAAGGAACCATAAGTAGCACTCAGTTGACTCAGTGAGGACCAATTTAGTGTTTCATAGGAAACATATGAGGTCAAGGAACCATACAAGCAACAAGTAGTCACATACCATATTTGGCCCAGCAAGGGATTTTAGGCAATTTAAGTACTTCTCGGAACCATTCTCTTGAGGCTTACTATCCTGGGATGTAGAGGATTTACAATCTGTTTCAGGAACATGACAGCCACCAACAAAAGCTTGGTCGAGATCTGTAACTGGATAAGAAACAGGTTCAGAGGACAGGTCAGCAGGAGTTAAGAGGTCAAACCCTTTATAGGCAGCACCCTGCTTTGCTGATGCTGGGACAGCTTCATTGGATATACTAGTGCTAGAAAATGGGTTTGTGTCAGAACCAGACAAAGAAGGATTGGTTTCCTTTTGATATTTCGTTGCAAGCTCAGTTAGTTTGGCCCCACGCCCTTCATTAGCAAACACTTCATTCCAGGGGAGAGAAACTCCAAGGATTTCTACCTACATGCAGATGCCACACAGTTCAGCAGGCACACGTTTATTATAATTCCACAATGAGATGCAAACTTAGAACAATAGACATTAAGTACATCAAGCAACACATTTCTGCGGACTATTGTTACCTCACCAAGAGTTATAGGACTTCCAGAAGCAGCAGGATAAAATGTAAGTGCCACTATACGGGTAAGAAAGTCCAAATCTCCCTCTAATTCCTCAAAATCATACAATAATGATAAAGATGTATCTTCATTGGGAAGGTATGCACCAGCTCCAGTGACAGTCATGTCATCTGCACTAATTGGGCCTGTTAAGGGAATCAAAAGATTTGTCCCATTTCCACACTGGGGTATGAAAGCCCCCTGGCAACACAGTCAAAAATAAGATTAGAACACTAGTTGAATTCAAATAAATCAGAAAGTATGAAAAAAACCATGCTATTTTAGGGGAGGGAACTTTAGAGTAGTTTATATAAATTTCAAGGTAGACACTTTAAGCTACAATATGATAAGCCAAAGTAAACTGGGCAATTCGCAGAGGGCAACAATATAAGTGTACAAACCTCGACAACCAGTTTAAGCCCATCTAGGCTGCGCCCTGTTCTCACATCGACAGTTGAAGGATATGTTGAATCATCTGCACCATGTGAAACTGTGAGTAGCAGCTGACAGACATGGCAGGGTTCACAAAGATAGATAAAAACTTCAACAACATCAACGCCTTCAGGGCAAACCTGCAAATGCATTCCAATATAGAATAAAAACAACACAATAAAGAAGGGCATATCTCCCTGCAAATAACAATTGCTAAGTTGCATGGAATTTTCCTAGATGATGAAGAGGGAACTGTAAGTACCCAGATTAGATCCTTTTTCTTGAAACTCAGCAGACTATCTCCACCATTAGAGGTTTCAAACATGCCTCTGATTGGCTTAAGAAAGAAACCAGATGGACGAGAAAGTACCTGTGATGAGCAGCATGATAAGTAATGCGGGCTGATACAAATAAACAGCAAAATCACCTGTGACTTTCTTTCCAAATCGAAAATTGTTTTTAGACAAGAACAAAAACCCTTCATGATGAAACAAAATGTACACTTAAAAACAAAATCAAAATCTCTAATAAGTTAAAACTAATATTCCAAGTTAAAAGAACGCACAAGGTAACTCCGAATACTAAATCCATGTACTAACATATTGGCTTATTGTCTTCATATAACCAATTAGCGCCAAAAGTAGCTGACAAGGTAGCAATGAGTTTGGTTTCAGCAATAGAGTTTAGTATCCAAGGCCATTTTCAATTTTTTTGAAAAATTCCTTTTACCTATATAAGGTCAAGCTAAATATATAATAAAGAAGAGGCATATGAAGTAAAAGAAAAACCAAACATGTACTGCAATCTCAGGACAGCACAGGACTATCATCATGGTCAGATTGTAACAATAACCTGAAAATCCAGACATGCACTAGAATTACCTACTTGCAAAGGTTGAATTGGAACGGATGGAAGATGCTTGAAAAGCCTTATTCCAAGGAACATCTCTAACTGCTTTTGACGTGAACTATCCACAACTGCGTTTTTATATCTCCTTTGAAGAGTGATTTTCATATTTTGTGCAGCAGAAAACTGCTTGAATTTTCCTGCTTCTTCATTGAATATATTTAGAATATGGCTATGCATGGCTTTGGAACCTGTATATAGTATTGCATGGATATCACCAGCAAGCAGGAAAAGATCTGCTAGCTGAGATACAGGTGATAGAATTGTTGATCTCTTGAACTTGTCAAATGTCATTTCAAATCTCTTCCATGGTTTATCTGGACATGGATGATTCCACGTTGTGGCCCTCGTATTGTGATCAATATAGTAAGTTTTCCCTGTTGTTGCATCAGATCGTTTCTCCCAACCACGTGGGAGTGGTGCAGTATAGCCATCATAGTTCTTAACTGACTGGTATCCATTTGCCAAATCATTATCAAGAGATAACTGTAGTCGCTGACACTGCTCCACAAACACTTGCAGTGACCCGAAGTAACTAGCAGCATTGGTTCTATCCAAAGAATCTGCACAATTGAAACGAAACACGCCATTTTGATGGTATCTTAAGCAGAAAGCCCCTTCAAAGTCATCATTGTAGATGATTTCACCTCTGCAATCCTTAAGGTGCTGTCGCGATGGCAGATAATCACCTTCAGAAATGCCTATAGCCAGTGTGGGCGCCTTTAAAAGTTTCCATAATTCTTCAATTGTTTGTTGTTCACCTTGTAACTTTATCCGAGCATGCCAATCATAATTCATCAAATGAATTCGGGTACAAGGAAGTTTGCCAGTGGATTTAATATGGTTCAATGATTCCTCAAAATGCTGAACTAAAATGCGTTCAGACTTTCCTTCACCATTTCGAAGCAAGTTGATACATGCAATTGGAACGAAAGCATTTTTGCTCTGATTTTCCCCAGTATCACCATCTAAGGTACGAGTATCATATCGTTTACTTAATCTTTGATAATACTGTAGACTTCCTTTATAAGGATGCCGATCTGAAACATATATTTCTGCTTCAGCAGCAGTGATCTTTAGTTCTGCACCCCACCAGATCGGAATTGTGCCCCGTCGCCAAGTGAATGTGTTAAAAGGTACACTCTGATCAGTCCTTTTAGGCACCCATACAAGTTGTTCACACTCTACTTCATTCCCTATGAATATGAACATTCTTGATAAGTTACAAGTAAAACATGCAATACCAAACTGTGATGAAAATTTATGATAAAGTTAACAATGCAAAATGAAATGAAAAACAAGTTAATTTAAACAAAAATAAAGAAACTTAGATCTACATGACATGACATGACATGACATGACATACAATACAAATCCTGAGTGATACGAGATGCAGTCGGATGGAGACACTAGAAAAGAAGGTTTACCTTCAGGTTATACACATCTTGAACTCATTTTTTTGTTTCCATTCCAGTTGCTCAAAATAGCTTACATAGATCAGGGGTATTGTCATTAAGAGATTCCAAAACCAGTTATGTTGCATAAAGCTGAAAACATTTACAAATGAAGCTCTAACAAAAGGTGCCATGCCACTTCTCATGCATGCTACTTATGTGGATAACTAATCATCATTGTAACCCAAAGAAACAATATAGCTATGCACTGTAAGCTATTGTCAATCTCCTCCTAGTTTGAAATACAAAAAGCTGACCGAAAAGGAAAAAGAAAATAGTTACAATAAGAGAATGCGTTGATTAACCATAGCTAACTATTTGTATAAAAGAAAAAAAAAATTCCTCATGATAACCAACAACTGGAAAGGTTCTAAGAGAATGGGTCTGTTTTAAGACAGATTATCTTACCTGTGCTGAAACATGAATTTATGCCCCTAGCCAAGTATCGAGTACCAGGATGCAGCCTGCTTCGACGAGCTATGAGAGCCACAACACCTGCCTGACCTGAACTAACAAAACTTCGACTTTCTGCAAAACCCTATACATTAATATAAAGTAAGAAGTATCAAAATATCAAGTAAATCTAATACATCATAGCATTGTGTCGTAAACAATGATAAACCATTATTAAAGTAGTAGATTAGGCAGAAAATGTAAGAAAAGACAAGTTAGACTATCCAAACACAGGCTACAAGGACTAAAAGGGGAGTGTAAACAACTAGAGATGAGAAAAAAACTTTAAAAGGATTTTAGGACATAGTCATAAGATTGTAACTTCTTAAGAAAACAAAAGAAGCAAGCAAACTAGCATTAAAATAAAGATACCGAGTATGAAGCAAAACCTGTAGAAGAATAACACAGTGCTGCTTCAACCCAGTGTTTTTAAAAGGCATTGAAAGCCATCCATTCCAAACAAATTCATTATCAGGACTAAGCACAGGCATCCGACTTGGAAAAGGTCGAGTAAGATCTCTTGTCTCACTAAAGTAGTGCTTCCCATCAATGTCTAGCTCAGTCAATTCTTGTATATTCTTTACTTCCCCTCTACCCTGTGGTTGAGGATTATGAAGTGGTATTTTGATCCATTGAGACTCTATGACTGTAGACGCACATCCCCCACCAGGCAAAGAGGGAATGGTATCAGCTAATCTTGTAGCAACAAGAAGTAACCCATAACTTCCCAAAGCAGCATAGCCCAATATTGCCTTGGCATGGATTTTACTCTTACATAACCAGGGTGATCCATTGGTAAGATAATCTAAAGCTTTTTTCTCTGACTTAAAAACATCTAAACCAAATTTCCCATGATAACGAAGCACCCCTGTTGTTGGATCAACATAAATCACCTGAGTGTCAATCCTAGTAGACAAGCTAACAACAATATAAACTTCACCAGGATCCACCCCAACCACAACAATTGATGTGTTTCTTGAACCACCGACTACAAGTAAAAATAAACACAATCAACTAAACCAATCACTAAAAACACGATTAAATCAGCGCAATAAATACATAAATGTTATCACCTGGTGATTCCATGCGCTCTTAAAATGAAACTACTAGCTTAAAACTTCCTGAAAATCCACAATTTTTAGTATCCATAAAGGAGAAATTCAATAGCCTGTTCAAAAACACACTAAGCCACAAATTATAAAAAAGGAAAAAGTCAGTTTCTTACGTGAACAAATTGTGGAACTCTGTCAAATAACCAATAAATCCATCAAAATGCAAAATCAATTACAACGATCAATAAATTGATTAAATATAAAGAATAAATAAATTCACTAAATCAAGATCACAAGATTCAGAATTTCTCATTCCTAACATCAAAAGCATGCCAAAAAAAAAAACACGAAAAAAAGTGAGATTAAGAAACAAGGAAATACTTGAGCTAAAACTAAGACCGCTTGATTCATGTTCTTCTATAACAATCTCAATTCAAAGAATGCATTGAAAATAAAAATTATGCAATAAAATTACTTCTCATAATTAATGAAATATAAAATTAAATTTGAAAAGTAAAAGATGAACTTAGCGGAAAGTTAGAGCATCCAGCATCGCAGAGAAAAAAGCGCGGGGAAAATCAAAAAATGCCGGAGAAATGTTTAAACAGTAACCAAAAAAGGATTAAAGATTCTCTACGGTCGTATGCACGAGTCTTATCCAATGATATATGGCCATGTATTTAACCAATTTTTATTTGGTTTAAATTATGTTATTAATCCTTACATTATATGTAAATTATAGATTTTGTTTTTATATTTTTGTTAAGTCCATTTTAACCCTCTATACATTTTGAGTTTTAAAATTTCGGTCTCAATGAAACAATAATTGTTGAATTCATTAAATTTTATTTTTAAATTTTGATACAACAAACGTATTATTATAAATGAAATGTCACGTCAAATTATTATTATTATTATTTATTATTATGCATAAAAAATTTAATAAATATTATTTAAGTCAAGATTAAATTTTTGAAAATTTGAAAAGTATAGAAATAAAAAATAATTCAATTGAAAAATATGAATTAAATTTATAACTTTTCACACAATGCAAGTCTAATAATAAAATTCAACCAAGTAAATTTAACAGTTATTATTTAGATTAGGATTGAAATTTCAAATTTTAAAAAGTAAACTGACAACATAAATTATCATTTTATTTTTTGCCTAATGATAAAATTAGCACTTAACGTTTACATTTTTGGTCAATTTGATCATTACTCTTTTCTTTTATAGTTAAATTTAGCCTTCTATCTTTTGAAAAGAGACAATTTGATCATTAATCTTCCAAAAAAGTCGAATTATTATTTTTAATAGAAATACAGAATAAAGCATCACAAATTTTAAATATAACTTACATGACAATCTACGCGTACTTTAAGTTCTTTTTTTGAATTTTTATGAACTCTATATAAATTTTTTATTTTTAAATTATTTGTCTATATGGTATATAAAATAATATCATGAATATGAAATATAAATATACTATCAGGCAATTTATCACACCAACATTGTTAAAAAACAATTTTTAATCAATATTTTAAATAAAAATGACAATTTAACTCTTTTAATAATTAATGACCAAAATTTAGCTCTCAAAAAGAATAAAAATCAAAATAACAACCAATATAAACAATAAGAGCTAAAATTATCATTATATTAATAATATTTTTTATTATTCTTTTCCTTTACAAGCTTACTATATTTAGATTTGAAATCTTTCGAAATTTCATTTTGTTTTTATATCTTCTTCAAATGCTCAAATCATTGTTCTGTTTCCATGTTTGGTAAGTAGTAGAAAAATATAGAGTACTCGGAAATGGAAAATCAGGTTTTAAAATTACAATAGTATTGACTAAAATAAAGTAGCACTAATCATCATCACTTTCACCATAGCTTTCGCACAAGGATAGGAGACCAGTGCTTGTGTCATTACCCACTTTTTCTTCTTTCTTCTCTGGTTTCTTCTTCACAACCGAGATTTTCACCGACGACATGAATGGAGCTTTAACTTGACGACTCCCCGAGCCACTTGAACCTTCTGTTATTGAATACATACGTTCATTATCATATTTGCAATACAAAATCAATATATACCAATTCAAACAAGTTAAAACATTAGCCAGTCAATCATTTCCAAAATTTTATTTCAAGGATCTTCGAATCCTTACAGATACATACTATGGTGCGTGATAGCAGGCGGTAGGTGGATAGCAAGATTGACAGAAAGCACTAATGAAGCAGTGAAGCCTGGTGCTAACGTATTTTAGCAGGGTATCGTTTTAAATAAAATGCAGTGATATTTGAATTGACCAGGGCACTGGTCCAGAGAACGGTTTCGAACCAGTTAGACTGGTAACTAGTGCGGACCGGTTGAACCAGCTAAAAGCCAGTTGAACTGTATTTGTTTATTTTTGAATTTTTAATGATTTTTAATCAGACTGGCTAGACCCAAAAACCAATTACCTGACCAGTTCGAACACCAGTCTGATTCTAAAAACATTAATAAAATGTTTAGGTTTCTTTACCATTTTGGTGTCATGGAATCTATGAAAAGAAATGAATTGGTGATGAATACTGCAAATACCTTTACTGCTGGAATCATCAGGCAAACTAGCTTTTGTTAAAGCATCTGTAGGGTTACTTGAAGATTCTTCCGACACCTTTCTCCTCTGCAAACCATACACACCAGAGCATGAGTTCACGGATTCAATAGTGGCAATTTTATTTTCAACAGTTGAGGTAAAAAAAAGGAAAAATACAGCAAATCCCAGTTCTACAAACATAAATCGTTATGCGAAGCTTTGCATTGATGCAGGTCAAACTGACTACCCAATGGTATATTCTAGAACAAGCCTATTCCATTTTGAAACTAAAACTGAAAGTTCAAGCACATCCATCTTTTCATGATATAATAATTCATTCCGACAGCTTGGTTTCCTCCATATGGTTTCCTCTATATTAAACCGACTCTCAATTGCTCCTATAGTTGCTGATTTCAACAACTCAAAGTAAACATCGTATTTTGGATCTTGTCCCTTCACGTATAGTGAAACATTAAACATATCTAACACTTGACCCTCTTAGTCTATGCAATATTGTTAACCCTTTACCCACCTTAGAATATCTTGTTCTATCTTCAATATTACATGAAAACTATTACTAAAGGTCAGTAATCAATTTGGGTGTTAAATAAAAATTGCCTTAAATATAGATAATTTACTTAAAACTTGTATGCATTTAAAAGAAGTTTTGACCGTGAGTATAGGATGTGTTTGTTAACTAAATTCACACCATATACCTTTAAGCCATCATTTGAGGTTTCACTATTGCCACTCAATAAACGGGTCAGATCCTCATCATCGTCGAAAACATCATCTGAAATCCTTCGAACAAATTCCTTTGGCTTCTGCATTAAAGATGACACCAATATTAGAAACATGCCCGCCTAGAACAAGGAGCAATCACAACTGGTGATACTAAAAGCAATACACCGATTCTAACCTGGAAAATCGATTTAATGAGGGCTTCGTCTTCTTCTTCTATTTTCTTTTCCTGTTAGCATTATAACCTTGTAGTCAGAATCACAAAAGAGAAGAAATATAAGCATGCTAAGCAACGTGATTACTACTTATCACTTCAATCCACACTTGTATGTAACTGTACTCATCTCCCTCTCACATCAAGTATTAAGGTAAATAATGCAAGCATTCATAAATATTCTAATATCAGAGTTCAGATTTAAGAGAAATTCCGTTCATTAAGCATAATTCAAGAAGACTATCTTAATAACACCTGATATGATAAAATTAAGTTGGCATATTTCAGGGGAAAGATTTATCCATAGAAAGCAAATTCAACTTTTTACCCTATTTTCTAGGATTATGCATAATTACAGAAATGCAGCATAAAAGTGTTCTCAGCGAAACCATAAATTCCATCAGGATTCGCAATTGCAACCAAAGATGCACCTTTGATTTAGAAGAAATTGGAAATTTTCAAATAGAATACAAACAAAACACAATCATGAGATTTCTATTCAAAGAAGCCGCTTAAGCTATTAAGAAATAAGTAGAAGTATCTTACCTTTTCTGCGGCAGTGCGTTGCAAGGCCTCCAGCATTGAATCTACGCTCACCGTGGCATGTCTGGACTGCAATATAAGATAGTAAGATAGACTACCATTAGCATCAGAGAAAAGAATATTGTACCTATTCCCATTTTGATAGACAAATGTCTAACGGTAGACCCGTTAACACAGATTATTTTGGTCTTATCAATCGAAACTCAACATGTGCTCTTCCTAGCTTCAGATTCTAAAAATAAAAGACTCAAAAACCTGGTTCATTTGACATCCACAACAATCAAAAACAAGGTAAAAGCTTTATTTTCTTTTTATGACAGTAATGTTGCAGTTATCTCCTGCATGTTAAACAAAAGTTGGTTTAAGTGTTTAGCTACCTTCATAGACTTCATTTCATCAAGCGCAGCAAGGATATCCATCTCTCTTTTTGAATCCAACGTTCTGTTCTCCAAAGATTTCATCGCATCCCCCATTTCTTCAGATTCCCTTTTCTGTTTCTCTTTCTCCGCTTCCTAACAAAAGGAAAGATGAAAGAATATTATTATACATATCCAGCAATGTTAAAAGAACTGTAGCTACATTTAGCTTGATACACAAAGCTCTCACCTCATCTTCAGCACGCCAAGGTTCAAAATTTCTTGTTGCACCCGATTCAACAACATAATCTGAATTTTGTGGATCAGTCTTTATCGTCATCTCCGCAGAGCACTTGGTGCATTTGAAATAAAACCTAAATATTTGGATTCCCAAATATGTCTGCAAATAAGAGAAAAGTAACTAAATGCACTAAAACATTAAGCTCTCAATCATTAATTAGAGAGAAGTGAAAACCTGAAAGTTGTGTACTATCTACAGCATTTAACTACGTTATTTGGACTAAGTGTGAGTATAGTACAAGGCATGTGAAAGTTCCTTTTTACAATAAAATGCAAGATTTTACTTTCATATATAACAATGAGTTTACAATTAGTACATTGTTTACAATTAGTATTGCATTATAATTGTTTGCTCATCTTTCAACCAATTAACATGATTTTAATTACTATTACATTATAATAACCAAACATAACCTCACAAAAGCATAAAATAACTTCTAATTATTGCTGCTTCTACGTATTTTTTTCCTAAATTTAAAGTTAGAATGAAAAAAAAAACCTAATATTACTAAACAAATAAACCGAAGCTAAAGTGTAAAAAGAAAGCTCAAAACAAACCTCGCCGATAACATCTTCTTTGCGTGAATTGAACTTGGTGCCTTTATAAATATAGTTTCCGCAGGTATTACAACGTATGCTCATCGGAAGCATCATACGAACCTTCATCTGTTGATTCTTCGGCCGCCGGGCCCTCGGAAGCTTCGACGGATCGAAGTCCGGCGGGTAATATTTGTTCAGTACTTTTCTTTCTCCCATCTTTGAAGATCACAAAGATTTTCGATCGGGATCTCAAATCAAAATATAACAGAGCTATGCAGAGGCGGGGTAGAGCCGAAGGTAACTAAAAATCTTCTAAATAAAAAGTAATATTCAATATTCAAATCAAATTTAGGGTTTTGAGAATAGAAAGAAGAGAAAATAGAGGAGGGGAGGGGAGGGGAGGGGAGGAAGATGAATACTTTTTGTCGATTGGTATAATATATATTTATTTATTTGGATAAAATCTTATACGAATATAATTTAGATATCTTATTACTAGTTAACTACAAACATTTAAATAATTATTATATATATTAATTTAATATTTTTATATTAATTTTGAATTAACTTATATTTTTTATTATAATAAAATTTATTAAATAATATTAGAATTAGGTTTATATTATTTTTTAAATATTAAATATATTATTAATAATATAAAACATTTAAATATTTAAAGATATGACCTTTTACTTTTATTATTAGTTTTATAATATTTTAAATATTTTTTAATTTGTTTCACAATATTTTAAATTATGATTTTTAAATTATTTTAAAGATAGTCAAACCTTTTAAAATTTTGACTTTTATAAATTTTTTGTATGATTCTTTTCCTTTACAAGCTTTCTATATTTAGATTAATTTTTCTAATAAATAAAAAAATCAATTTTGAAAATTTTTTTTGAAAATTTTTATGATTCTTTTCCTTTACAATTAAAAAATCTTTTTCAAATCATATTTTTTTATATATGTTACATCAAAGCAATCGATTTTATTAATTCAATTTTGAAAACCATGTAAATTGGCTTTACACGTGTCATGCCATTAAGATTCTAAGGGTGACTTTAGATTGGCGGTGCGTTTATATTATTTTAGGGTAAACTACACAAAGGTCACTAAATTATTAGTAAATTACGTTTTAGTCACTCAACTTCAAAAAGTTACAAAATTATACTTAAAATATTATTTAAGTCATTGAGTTGCTAAAATTATTATTGTGTGGAGTTCATTGTTCGTACCGCCTACACCAATAAATAAATAAAAACTCTCATTCTCCTTTTCTACCATTCATTTTTTTCTTATGAAACAACTTCGAATGTCATAAATCTAAAAACCAAAATCCAAATAGCTTTCTTCTTCTACTCGTCGATAAGTATGGATCCATCGTACCGATTATCAAACCATCACTTGGAATTTGCTAGCTAAACTTTTAATAAAAAGAACATAACCTAATGACTTAAATAAAAATTTTTGGATAGTTAAGTGATTTAAAAGAAAACTTTCAAATAGTTTAAAGGTCTTCTTAAAATTAAAAGGACAAAACGTAAACTTAATAATAGTATAATGGTCATGAGTGTAATTTACCCTATCCAAAATTACTTAATAATAATAGTTTAATGGTCTCTTGTAATTCACGTCAGTGGGGGCAGCTGATAGTTTAATGGTCATTGGCTTTGCAATTTGCATTTACCAAAAGCAATTCATCTTCAAATCTCTCCTGCATTTCGTTTCCTTCACTCGGTATGATCTTTCACCCTTTTTAATTATCTGTTGCTTTAATTTCGTTTTCATTTACAAATGTTCTTCGCTTCTTTGATATAGAGTTAAGAGCTTTCCCTAATGAATTAATGAATTAATGGTTGCAATGTCATTGAAATTTTAAAATTTGAAAAGTATCAGGACTTAGAATGATTCAAATGGAGAAAGAGTACTAAATCTACAACTATACGCATTGTATAAAATTAGTAATTAAATTTAACCAATCGAATTTAACTACTATTTTTTGTGCGAAAAGTATAGGAACTAAACGAACCAATTTAAAAAGTAAAGGGATTAAAATTGATCAAACTAAAGTACATGAACTAAGTTTCACAACTTTGACAAAGTACAGGTACTAATAGCACAATTTAGTTACTAATATTTAAATAATTATTATATATATTAATTTAATACTTTCTATTAATTTTGAATTAAAGTTTATTAATAATATTAGAATTTAAGTTTATAATATTTTAGGGTAAACTACTCAAAGGTCACTAAATTATTAGTAAATTATGTTTTAGTCACTCAACTTCAAAAAGTTACAAAATGATCATTAAATTATTATTTAAGTCATTGAGTTGCTAAAATCATTATTGTGTGCAGTTCTCTGTTCGTACCGGCTACACCAAAAAAAAAAAAATCTCATTCTCATTTTCTACAATTCATTTCTTTTTCATGAAACAACTTTGAATATCATAAATCTGCAAATCAAAATCCAAACAGCTTTCTTCTTCCACTCGTTGATAGGTATGGATCCATCGTACCGATTATCGGACCACCAATTGGAATTTGCTAGCTAAACTTTAAAAAAAAAGAACATAACCTAATGACTTAAATAAAAACTTTTGAATCGTTAAGTGACTTAAACGAAAACTTTCAAATAGTTTAATGGTCTATTTATAACTTCTTAAAATTAAATGGACAAAAGGTAAACTTAATAATGTATAATGATCATGAGTGTCATTTACCTTATCCAAAATTACTTATTAATAATAGTTTAATGGTCTCTTGTAATTCTCGTCAGCGGGGTTAACATATAGTTTAATGCTCATTGACTTTGCAATTTGCATTTACCAAAAGCAATTGATCTTCAGATCTCTCCTGCATTTCGTTTCCTTGACTCGGTATGATCTTTCACCCATTTCAATTATCTGTTGCTTTTCGTTTACAAATGTTCTTCGCTTCTTTGATATAGAGTTAAGAGCTTTCCCTAACATTTCAAGCTTTTTATTTTTGAAGCAAAGATGGCTGAAGCTTTCGTTAGTGCTGTTGTGGGAGAAGTGGCGTCAAAAGCGGCGTCAGTTGCGGTTGAGATGATAAGCCTTGGATGGGGCTTCAAGGATGACATGCAGAGGCTTGGTAACTCACTAGAAATGATTGGAGCTTTCTTGCAAGATGCAGAGGGAAACCAAAAGCAAATGAACTCAGTGAAGCTTTGGTTGAAGAGGCTCAGAGATGTTGCTTATGAGGCTGATGAGGTCCTGGATGAGATTGCTTATGAGTTTCTCAGAAGGAAAGTGGAGACTGGGGATCAGATGTTGAGAAAGGTACGAGACCTTCCATCTACTGTCACATTTCAGCACAACATGGCTAATAAAGTTAAGGACATCCTTAATTCCTTGGACGACCTTAACAAAATAGCCAAAGACTATGGTCTCCAACAGTTAGCCGTAGATCAAAGAATTTTTATTCCATCAAATGTGGAGACAGTCTCCTTCCTGGATGACTCAAACATTGTTGGAAGGAAAAATGATGTCTCAAAAGTTGTTGACATGTTACTCAGTCCCCAAGATGATCGAACTGTCTCTGTTGTGCCTATAGTTGGAATGGCGGGTATCGGGAAAACTACTTTAGCAAGGCTAGTTTACCATGATGTGGATGTGGAAAGGCGTTTTGATGTAAGATTTTGGGTGTGTGTTTCGGATGATTTCAATGTCAAAAGAATTTTAAGAGAAATGCTGGAGCATGATATGAATTATAAGCACACCTCGATACCTCAAAACTTGAATGCTTTAACGGCGAAACTGAAGGGGAAGATTGAGCAGGCCAAAAGGGGAAATGAACAGATCAAATATCTTCTTGTACTTGATGATGTGTGGGATGTTGAACAATGGGATGAACTAATGCGGTGTTTGGAAGGGGTTAATAAGAATCGGGGGAATAAAGTTATTGTAACAACCCGCATTGAAGATGTGGCATTAAAAGTGGAAACACTTCCTAATCAAAGGCATCAGCCTGGAAAATTAAAATATGAGGAGTGCTGGTCCATAATTAAAGAAAAAGCATGTGGAGACTCCCCAATATCTCCAAGCTTAGTGTTAATTGGCGAGGAAATTGCTAAACAATGTCACGGTGTGCCTTTAGCAGCAAAAGTTATTGGAGGGACAATGCGCAAAATCGAAAGGAGTCGGGCTGCATGGTTGAAAATTCAAAAAAGTGATGTATGGGATTCGGTTTATAGCGTGCTGAGGTTAAGTTTCGACCACTTGTCTTCTCCATGTTTGAAGAAGTGTTTTGCATACTGCGCCATGTTTCCTAAAGATTTTTGCTTTAGAAAGGAGCAATTAATCCAACTCTGGATGGCTGAAGGATTTCTTGGCGCTTCTAAAGAAATGATGGATACTGGTAACAGATATTTCCATGAATTGTTATCAAATTCCTTATTCCAAGATGTGGGGAAGGACAGGTGCGGAAATATTTTGACATGCAAGATGCATGACTTGGTGCATGACCTGGCTTTGTCTGTCTCAAAATTTGAGACTTTGATTTTCCAAGAAAATTCGATTTCCATCACAGATGAAGTTTCTCATATTCGGCATCTCAGTATTGGTTATGATGGGGAATCTTTACCAATAATTTTAACAGCTGTTGCTCCAAAATTGCACTCTTTGTTCTCAGAGATTGATGTGTTCAAGAAATTGTCAAGAACCTTCACAAGCTTACGAGTCCTAAAATTTTCCGGTGCTGATTATATTCTTGAGTTGCCTGCTTCCCTCGGCGAATTGAAGCACTTGAGGTATATGGACATCTCGAAGACTTCCATCAAAGTGCTGCCTCAATCCATAACCAAACTCTACATGTTACAAACATTAAGGTTCATGGGTTGTAGGGAAATCGCATTTCCAGATGGATTGAGAAATTTGATAAGCCTGAAGCACATCCATTTTGACCAGCAAAGTTCTCAACCAATTGAGCTTCGACACCTAATTTCTCTCCAAACATTGCCAATGTTTTTTGTTAGGGATAACGAACTTCATCTTGATGCTCTAGAATGCCTCAACGAACTTGGTCGACAATTGAAGATATGCGATCTTCAAAGTGTTAGAGACACGGATGAGGCTGGCAAAGCAAATCTACGGCTTAAAACAAAATTGTGCAAGGTAATATTTGAATGGTCAAAATTTAGCAATGACACCTGTGAGGAAGTGCTGGAAGGTCTTCAACCCCCCTCAGGTTTGCAAAGCTTAATTGTTTGGAATTATGGAGGAGAAAATCTCCCATCTTGGATGTCAAGACCTGTTCATGGTTCTAATATTGGTTCACTGCTTCTTGACAATTTGATGGAGTTGGAATTAAACAATTGCATCAATTGTAAAAGTCTTCCACCATTGGGCCAACTGCAGAGTCTCAAGTTTATTGCACTGAGGAATATGGAGCAGCTGAAACGCATCGGTAATGAGTTTTATTGCGATGGAAGTAGTCAATGTGAGATTGAGGTGTTTCCTGCATTAAAAACATTCATCCTACGGCAAATGAGAAATTTGGAAGAATGGACAGCAACGACAGCAGCAATCATGTTTCCTTGCTTAGAAGAGTTGCTTGTTTCTAACTGCCCCTTATTGGAAAGTGTTCCCCTGACGGGACAATGTTTATCTCTTAAAAAGCTATGTATTGAGGATTGTTCACGATTAAGCAGTATCGGGGATGGACTAGCTACTTCCACGGTTCTTGAGGAGCTAACTATAGTGACGTGTGGAGATTTGTTCTCAATTCCAAATTTAAATGGGTTTTCCGCTCTTCGAAGTGTTCATGTTTCTGATTGCGGAAGATTGGCAATTGTTCCAATAGCAGGAATATGTTCATCTCTTAAAGAATTTTGCATTTCTAAGTGCAATGGATTAAGCAAGATTGGAGAGGGGTTGTCAACCTCCATTTGTCTTGAAGAATTAAAGCTAAGTGATTGTGCTAAATTAAGTTCCATTCCAGATTTGGAAGAATTTTCCTCTCTCCGAATTTTAGATATATCAAACTGCCGCGAATTGAAAATTGTTCCGATAAGAGGAAGATGTCCATCTCTTAAAAAGATTCTCATTTCCTCGTGTCCTAAATTAAGCAAGATTGGAGACGGGTTGTCTACCTCCACTAGTCTTGAAGACTTAAAGCTAAATGATTGTGCTAATTTAAGTTCCATTCCAGATTTGGAAGAATTGTCCTCTCTGCGAATTTTTGATATATCAGACTGCCACGAACTGGAAACTATTTCGATAAGAGGAAGGTGTCCATCTCTTAAAAAGCTTCACATTTCCTCATGTCCAAAATTAAGCAAGATAGGAGACTGGTTGTCTACCTCCACTAGTCTTGAAGAATTAAAGCTAGGTGGTTGTGCTAATTTAAGTTCCATTCCAGATTTGGTAGGATTTTTCTCTCTCCGAATTTTAGATGTATCAGACTGCCACGAACTGGAAACTTTTCTGATAAGAGGAAGATGTTCATCTCTTGAAAAGCTTCACATTTCCTCATGTCCAAAATTAAGCAAGATAGGAGACTGGTTGTCTACCTCCACCAGTCTTGAAGAATTAAAGCTAGGTGGTTGTGTTAATTTAAGTTCCATTCCAGATTTGGTTGGATTTTCCTCTCTCCGAATTTTTCATATATCAGACTGCCACGAACTGAAAATTATTCCGGTAAGAGGAAGATGTTCATCTCTTGAAAAGCTTCACATTTCCTCATGTCCAAAATTAAGCAGGATAGGAGACTGGTTGTCTACCTCCACTAGTCTTGAAGAATTAAAGCTAGGTGGTTGTGCTAATTTAAGTTCCATTCCAGATTTGGTAGGATTTTCCTCTCTCCGAATTTTAGATATATCAGAGTGCCACAAACTGGAAACTATTCCGATAAAAGGAAGATGTTCATCTCTTAGAAAGCTTCACATTTCCTCATGTCCAAAATTAAGCGAGATAGGAGACTGGTTGTCTACCTCCACTAGTCTTAAAAATTAAAGCTGGGTGGTTGTGCTAATTTAAGTTCCATTCCAGATTTGGAAGGAATTTCCTCTCTCCGAATTTTAGATATATCAAACTTCCACAAATTGGAAACTATTCCGATAAGAGGAAGACGTTCATCTCTTGAAAAGCTTCACATTTCCTCATGTCCAAAATTAAGCAAGATAGGAGACGGGCTGTCTACCTCCACTAATCTTGCAGAATTAAAGCAAGGTGGTTGTGCTAATTTAAGTTCCATTCCAGATTTGGTGGGATTTTCCTCTCTCCGAATTTTAGATATATCAGACTGCCACGAACTGGAAACTATTCCGATAAGAGGAAGATGTTCATCTCTTGAAAAGCTTCACATTTCCTCATGTCCAAAATTAAGCGAGATAGGAGACGGGCTGTCTACCTCCACTAATCTTGCAGAATTAAAGCTAGGTGGTTGTGCTAATTTAAGTTCCATTCCAGATTTGGTAGGATTTTCCTCTCTCCGAATTTTAGATATATCAGACTGCCACAAACTGGAAACTATTCCGATAAGAGGAAGATGTTCATCTCTTAAAAAGCTTCAGATTTCCTCATGTCCAAAATTAAGCGAGATAGGAGACAGGTTGTCTACCTCCCCTAATCTTGCAGAATTAAAGCTATCCCATTGTGGTAACTTAAATTCCATTCCAGATTTAGAAGGATTTTGCCCTCTTCATATTTTAAATATATCAAACTGCAACAATCTGGAAATTGTTCGAATAACAGGAAGGAACTCAACTCTCCAAGCGCTTGAAATTATTGCATGTAAAAAATTAAGCCAAATAGGAGATGAACTGCTTACCTTCACTCGTCTCAGAAAATTGAGGATAGTGAACTGCCCGAATTTGAGGCTCATTCCAAGAATACGTAATGCTTATGTCACGGAATTAGACTTCACTGATGTAGGCGAAGGCTTAACTCGTCTGTTACCAGATTTGCTGAAACCCAACGATTGCCTTCACAATCTGACACTATCTGATTTGCCTGGTCTAAGATCGATTCCAGAAAGTCTGGGGGACATGTATTTTCTTGTTCATTTAACAATCAAAAGGTGTCCAACATTGAGGAGCAATTCAATTGACATCCTTGGCCGCCTTTATTTCTTGCGAAGGTTAGATATTGGTGGTTTCTCAGAAGAGCTAGAAGAATTCCCAGGTATGGATTACATCCAACACCTCAGTGCTACCCTTAAAGAGTTGCGATTGCTTGGATGGGAAAACCTAAGTTCTCTTCCTCACCAACTCCAACACCTCACTGCCCTTGAAGAACTGGAGATACAGAGGTTTCACGGCATAGAAGCCTTGCCTGATTGGTTGGGAAACCTCTCCTCTGTAAAGTGTCTGAGAATCGTTTCATGTGATAAGCTCATGTATCTGCCTTCTGAACATGTTATGCGAAGCCTCTCCAAATTAACAACATTTATAATTTCAGCATGTCCTCCATTAGAGGCAAGATGTTCCAAGGAAAGCGGCCCTGAGTGGTCCAAGATTTCCCACATTTGTAGAACCTCAATTATACGCAAGCGGTAAGTTCAATATCTGAAACCAAAACACCTGTACTTTTTGCTTTTGATAAAAGAATGTCATTTTTCTCTAAATTCTTCTTATAATTATTCTTCTTGTTCTTTTCTTCCTAAACTCTAACTTCCATTTTTTTTTTTGCGGCATTTTTGCCAGAACTTTACAGGATTTGGATGGATATGAATGATTCATTGACTTATCGTCTCAGAAGTAAATATATAGATAGAAAAGTAAGTTCTTTTTTTATCCCCATTTCTTTTCGATGCAATTTACGTCAGTTCATTCTTCCTGTGATTATCTTTGCATTCCATGGATTTGAGAAGTCCCTTTGTATATATAGTCATTCTGGCAATTCTTTCAATTATTTGGTCGATTTCTCCATTTAGACAAGATATTTCCCTTCAACTTGGTAGCCTTATTTATTGCTTTTTAAAAAATAAGAGGTTAATTGTTCACAAATTTGGTTGATTAATCCACATGACAGATTTTTTGGCTTAATTAATATATTTAATATTTGGTTAAAGGACGGTGATGGGAGAAATGTTGAAGTTCCATCTCTCCCCTTTTCTTACTCTCAGACAGGGTGAGATCCATTAGATGAAAACCTTGGTTGTGGTTAAGCCTCCTGCTTGCCAAAATGGTGAGAGGAAGAAAGGAAATGGGGCTAAAAGGAGGAGGTAATTGGGTCCACCACCAGTGTACAAAATTGAAAAGAATGGAATTGGTAGGGAGTAGATGTGAATGCCCATAAAAAAGAGCAGAAATGATGAAGAAAGGTAAAATAGGAATCCAAAATATGTTGATCCCACAAAACCAAAGAATTAAATTACATGGTACAGTTTTTATATTCAGTTCAAAATTAATCTTTCAGATTTCTTAGTTCAAGACTGTCAATCATGTGCGATGAGTGAAGCCTTTTTAAGATAATTTCTTCTATTTTCACATATTTTAAGAGTCATGTATTTTTTTAATTAAATAGAGGAGTGTTTAATAATTGGACATATGCATATTTTACAATAAAAAGATAACGCTTGTTATAATTTTAATTAAATGATTTTCTTAAATTATTATAATTTTATGAGATCCTAAAATAATTTTAATATAATAAAATTTGTTTTTAAGTCAATTAAACACTTAAATCTTACATTTTAGTCAAATAAATTAAATAAAATAATCCTATTACAAATTTTAATCCAAAATTTGATGATCAAACGCCCCTTTATATTGTATTTGATAATATAAATGATAATTAACTACTATATATTTCGAAAATTAATTAATATGAAAATTTTTAATTCATCATCCTGGATTGTATCGCATAATTCTCCAAAAATTTCAACCTTCCTTTTTAGTATTCAAGCAAATAATTGTGTTATTTGATTTAGGGGACGTGATTTTTTTTTTTTTTTACTTTTGACTTATTCGAATTATATAATTCAAGTTATTAGGTTTTTTGAATCAACTCAAATAAGTAATTTAATTGTTTGAGGTGTAGCCCAATTGAACTTTTATAATTCAAACAATAAATTGGTATAAATATCATTTGGGCTCCTGTCAATTTCGAAAATGAACAAATTGCTCCTAGTAAAAACAATACAACAAAATAAAAATAATCTTCAACATTTTAAAATATCTATAAAAAATTACAAAAATATAAAAAAAATTAAAAATTATATAACAATGTTAAATTATAAAAATATTATTTTTTTCCAAAATGATAAATTTGAGACCTTAAAGTTAATCACAATGCTTCGTGCATCTATATCCCATGTTCCACGGTGAAGTCTTGGGCAAGCTCTACATGATGGATAATAAATTTTTTAATTTTTTTTTAAAATCAAATCGAGTTTATATATTTTGAATAATATAAAACATTTAAATATTTAAAGATATGACCTTTCACTTTATTATTAGTTTTATAATATTTTAAATATTTTTTAATTTGTTTCATAATATTTTAAATTATGATTTTTAAATTATTTTAAAAATATTCAAACCTTTTAAAATTTTTAAAAGGCATCAATTATTATAGTAAGTCAACTAAACAGGAAGACTGCTTACGAAAAATTTTTAAAGATCAACTCACTAGGTAATTATCATTGTTTATTCATTTTGACCACTTCTTTTGCCTCCTTGTCTTCAGTCATGCAACATCGCTCAAGTGTTTTTCCTACTTGTCTGAAGCATCAAGGACTGAATAAGGTTTCTCGTGATATCCGACCAGAATTTAGTTCTGTTCCTGAAAGTCATTCTTGTTTTGCTGCTGACAGAAGCACTTCCAATTGCCACCCTGTTATGGAACTAACCTTGGCTACCATATCACCTGTCCTTGACAACATATTGTATGCTTGTTCATTGCAGCATCTTGCCACTTTACCACCATTCTCTTTCTTAACCTATGCCTTTTGCATTTTTGCAGGCCAAGTGTCTCCCTGTAGAGAAGTGGCGAGATATCCGGACATGCAATTTTTTTTCCATTTTCTGCGGTCGTATGCAAGAACTTTTATGAGTCTTATCCAGTGATACATCGCCATGATGTATTTAATCTATTTTTATTTGGTTTAAATTGTGTTAGTCTTTATATTATCCATAAATTATAGATTTTATTTTTATACTTTAGTTGGGTCCATTTTAATTCCAATATCTTTTGAGTTGTAAAATTTCAGTATTATTACACATGAAATGATATGTTAACTTATTATTTTCATTTATTATTTAAAAAAATTAAATAATATATTTAATAGATCTTGTTTACACCAAGGTTAAATTTTCGAAAAATTGAAAAGTAAAAAGATTAAAAATATCAAAGAATATGAATTAAATTTACAACTTTACCCATAATGTAAATTTAATGATAAATTCAAGTAAATTTAACTGTCACTATTTAAATTAGAATTGAAATTTCAATATTCGACAAGTAACCAAACAACTAATAGATAAATTGAACTTTTATTTCTGCTTAATGATAAATTTAGCACTTAATATTTATATTTTTTTTTATCAATATGACTATTAATTGTTGTAGCTAAATTGAGTCTTCAACTTAAAAAAAAAAAAGACACATTTCACCACCAATTTTCCAAAAAAGAGTCAGTATTTCTGTTACAAACAATAAGTCTAACTAAAACATTACAGTTTTTAATTATGACAACTTGCACAACAATCTACCCTTACTTCAAGAATTTTTTTTTTGTATGCCATATATTAATGTATGTGGATAAAAAAAATAAAAACAAAAATATTTACACGTATATATACATAGTTTCGAAGAGAAAAAAAGAAACAAAAAAATACAAAGAATAAGAAGATTAAAGCAAAATCTGATCTACTTTTTTTTTTGTTACTTTGTATCGATTCTGTTGGGACCCAAAATACTATGTTCTTTCATGGCATTTATAGCCGAAATGAAAATGAAAATACAATGTTCTGTCTCTTTTTTCCGTGTTGGCTTGGTTTTGCAGGTGTCCGACGCGTGGAGGTGGCGTGCGACGGTGGTGGTGCGTATGGCAATGTACGTAGGTCAGAAGAGGCGCTGGAGGCTGTACGGCGCAGGAGGCTAGCTAGGGTTTTCATTTTTGTTTTTGTGTTGGGCTGATTTGCTGGGCTAGGGTTTAGGGTTAATTTGTGCTAGGCTTGGGCCATTTGTAAATTGGGCCTTTGTTGTATTGTGTGTTTCTTTTTGTTTTGTTTTTTGGTTCCTGGGCCTCGGGCAAAAATGGGCCATTACACGAGCTTTTGTCAAAGCATCTTCCGACACCTTTCTCCTCTGCAAACCATACACACCAAAGCATGAGTTCACGGATTCAATAGTGGCAATTTTATTTTCAACAATTGAGGTAAAAAAAGGAAAAATACGGCAAATCCCAGATCTACAAACATAAATAGTTATGTGAAACTTTGCATTGAGGCAGGTCAAACTGACTACCCAATGGTATATCCTCGAACAAGCCTATTCCATTTTGAAACTAAAACTGAAAGTTCAAGCTCATCCATCTTTTCATGAGATATTAATTCATTACAACAGCTTGGTTTCCCCCATATGGTTTCCTCTATATTAAACCGACTCTCAATTGCTCCTACAGTTGCTGATTTCAACAACTCAAAGTAAACATCGTATTTTGGATCTTGTCCCTTCACGTATAGTAAAACAGTAAACATATCTAACACTTGACCCTCTTAGTCTATGCAATATTGTTAACCCTTTACCCACCTTACAAAATCTTGTTCTATCTTCAATATTACATGAAGACTATTACTAACGGTCAGTAATCAATTTGGGTGTTAAATAAAAATTGCCTTAAATATAGATAATTTACTTAAAACTTGTACGCATTTAAAAGAAGTTTTGACCGTGAGGACAGGATGCGTTTGTTAACTAAATTCACACCATATACCTTTAAGCCATCATTTGAGGTTTCACCATTGCCACTCAATAAACGGGTCAGATCCTCATCATCGTTGAAAACATCATCCGAAATCCTTCGAACAAATTCCTTTGGCTTCTGCATTAAAGATGACACCAATGTTAGAAACATGCCCGCCTAGAACAAGGAGCAATCACAACTGGTGATACTAGAAGCAATACACCAATTCTAACCTGGAAAATCGATTTAATGAGGGCTTCATCTTCTTCTTCTATTTTCTTTTCCTGTTAGGATTATAACCTTGTAGTCAGAATCACAAAAGAGAAGAAATATAAGCATGCTAAGCGACGCGATTACTACTTATCACTTCAATCGACACTTGTATGTATTTGTACTCATCTCCCTCTCACATCAAGTATTAACGTAAATAATGCAAGCATTCTAATATCAGAGTTCAGATTTAAGAGAAATTACCTGATATGATAAAATTAGGTTGGCATATTTCAGGGGAAAGATTTATCCATAGAACGCAAATTCAACCTTTTCCCCTATTTTCTAGGATTATGTATAATTAAAGAAATGCAGCATAAAAGTGCGAAACCATAAATTCCATTCAGGATTCCAAATTGCAACCAAAGATGCACCTTTTGATTTGGAAGAAATTGGAAATTTTCAAATAGAATACAAACAAAACACAGTCATGAGATTTCTATTCAAAGAAGCCGCTTAAGCTATTACGAAATAAGCAGAAGTATCTTACCTTTTCTGCAGCAGTGCGTTGCAAGGCCTCCAGCATTGAATCTACGCTCACCGTGGCATGTCTGGACTGCAATATAAGATAGTAAGATAGACTACCATTAGCATCAGAGAAAAGAATATTGTACCTATTCCCATTTTGATAGACAAATGTCTAACGGTAGACCCGTTAACACAGATTATTTTGGTCATATCAATTGAAACTCAACATGTGCTCTTCCCAGATTCAGATTCTAAAAATAAAACAAAAGTTGGTTTAAGTGTTTAGCTACCTTCATAGACTTCATTTCATCAAGGGCAGCAAGGATATCCATCTCTCTTTTTGAATCCAACGTTCTGTTCTCCAAAGATTTCATCGCATCCCCCATTTCTTCAGATTCCCTTTTCCATCTCTCTTTCTCCACTTCCTAACAAAAGGAAAGATGAAAGAATATTATTATACATATCCAGCAATTTTACAAGAACTATAGCTACGTTTAGCTTGATACACAAAGCTCTCACCTCATCTTCAGCACGCCAAGGCTCAAAATTTCTTGTTGCGCCCGATTCAACAGCATAATCAGAATTTTGTGGATCAGTCTTTATCGCCATCTCCGTAGAGCACTTGGTGCATTTGAAATAAAACCTAAATATTTGGATTCCCAAATATGTCTGCAAATAAGAGAAAAGTGTAACTAAATGCACTAAAACATTAAGCTCTCAATCATTAATTAGAGAGAAGTGAAAACCTGAAAGTTGTGTACTAACTACAGCATTTAACTACGTTATTTGGACTAAGTGTGAGTATAGTACAAGGCATGTGAAAGTTCCTTTTTACAATAAAATGCAAGATTTTACTTTCATATATAACAATGAGTTTACAATTAGTATTGCATTATAATTGTTTGCTCATCTTTCAACCAATTAACATGATTTTAATTACTATTACATTCTAATAACCAAACGTAACCTCACAAAAGCATAAAATAACTTCTAATTATTGCTGCTCCTACGTATTCTTTTTCTTAAATTTAAAGTTAGAATGAAAGAAAAAACACTAATATTACTAAACAAATAAACAGAAGCTAAAGCGTATAAAGAAAGCTCAAAACAAACCTCGCCAATAACATTTTCTTTGCGTGAATTCAACTTGGTGCCTTTATAGATGTAGTTTCCGCAGGTATTACATCGTATGCTCATCGGAAGCATCATACGAACCTTCAACTGTTTATTCTTCGGTCGCCGGACCCTCAGAAGCTTCGACGGATCGAAGTTGGGTGGGTAATATTTGTTTAGTACTTTTCGTTCTCCCATCTTTGATGATCACAAAATTTTCGATCAGGATCCCCAATCAAAATATAGCAGAGCGATGCAGAGGCGGGGTAGAGCCGAAGGTAACTAAAAATCTTCTAAATAAAAAGTAGAAATTCGGTCTTGAAATCAAATTTAGGGTTTTGAGAATCGAAATAAGAGAAAATAGGGGAGGGGAGGGGAGGAAGATAATTTTTTTGTCGATTGGTATAATATATATAGAGTTATTTGGATAAATTCTTATAGGAATATGATTTAGATATCTTATTCCTAGTTAACTACTAACACTTAAATAATTATTATATATATTAATTTAATATTTTTATATTAATTTTGAGTTAACTTATATTTTTTATTATAATAAAATTTATTAAATAATATTAGAATTCGGTTTACATTATTTTTTAAATATTAAATATATTATTAATTTAATATTATTTTTTAAATATTAAATATATTTTGAATAATATAAAACATTTAAATATTTAAATATATGACAGCACTTCATCCAAATAACAGTGTCCAGTATCACTGAATGATTTGCTGTACGATCAACTTGGCTACCATGACTTAACAAGCCATTCTTCCCGGATATAATTTTGCAGAAGAAGGGCTCCTCCCCCTGCACAACAAACTCGACAAGCCTTTCTCCGTCATTGAGAACACGTGAAAACAGACTCCGAGCCTTCTTTATATGACACCATCAAGGATGAAGATATAGTTGCCTTAGTCTTAACACGCACTTCGCAGTTCGCACATCCTACGAGAACAGCTTTCGCCAATTCTACTAATGTTCCAGAAATCGATAACATTATACTTTGTCTTCCCAAGACCAATAGCGCCAATCGTCTTGTCCTCAAGAGCATTTTGTCCAAGCAATGCAAGGATATTTGCAACCCTGTATAATCTTCCCATGTATGATTCATCAAGCAAAATATTTGGATTTACGCTACCCTGATCTGTTCCAATAGACAACAAAGCTCTATCTCTTTCAGCTGCAGAAAGATTAAGCTGGAGACGTTCAATTTCCAATTTCATTGCTTCAAGGAAGTGTAAGTTTCTTTCCTGCAAAATTGGATAAATTGACTGGCAAGTTTTATATTCAATCAGGTCGATGATTGGCACCTAAAAATTGTATATTCGTCTATCTTAAGTGATCCAAATGATTATAATATGCATTATTTAATCCTCAAGATAAAAAAATACATGCATTCAGATCATGCAGCACTGAAAACGTTGAAAGCAATGCGGTACAATGAAACCCAAAAGAGGAAGAGGTGGAATATTCATAACATTTTGAACCTTAATTTAGAAGAGATGCTGCTATTGTGATAAGCGGGGAACTGAAGCCCCTAGATATATCATCTTTAGCCTCACAGCAATGTTCCTAGGAATTTATCTCATTTTTTGTGCTAGTTGGGTTATGCTTCAAACAAACAGGGAGCTCATTGCTAATTGCAGAAAGGAAAAGCTAAAAATGACTGTGACCAACAAAAGAAAAAAGAAAAACTCAGCACATCTCTTGCAGAGTTGATGATGAGGAGATACAGTGGAAATTTCAATTGAGCAGATCTTTCACATTGGAGACTAATTCTTGCTTAAGGGATTATTTTCAAGTTTAACTACTGATCATTTTACAGTATTTTTGTTTAAAAGTATTTTCATCAGCAAAAGACTGTTTGGATGGGAAAAGAGATGATCAGCCAAAATAGCAAAGTGACATCAAATAATGGAGTAGAGATCATTCCAAGTAAAAAATGCAAGAGGATTCAGAGAACAAAAATTCAAAGCTCTATATCCTCACACTCCCTCATGTGCATGCATATAAATTGAAACAACAAACCATTGAGCAAATCTCTAATCAGAGATGACCTTCAATACAGATATGATAACTATGGGAATGTTATCCCATCATGTGCTTTCCATGACCAATTCTTATTTATCTTCTATTTGTGATATAGAATGTTGAATATATATATATATATATATTCATCTATAAACCCATTAATACACAAGAGCGATCACTTCATCAAGAAACAGGAATGATCAAAGGTAAAAAAAAGTAAATGGAGACAAGAAGGAACCATAAGTAGCACTACACTCAGTTGACTAAGTGAGGACCAATTTAGTGTTTCATAGGAAACATATGAGGTCAAGGAAACATACAACCAACAAGTAGTCACATACCATATTTTGCCCAGCAAGGGATTTTAGGCAATTTAAGTACTTCTCAGAACCATTCTCTTGAGGCTTACTATCCTGGGATGTAGAGGATTTACAATCTGTTTCAGGACCATGACAGCCACCAACAAAAGCTTGGTCGAGATCTGTAACTGGATAAGAAACAGGTTCAGAGGACAGGTCAGCAGGAGTTAAGAGGTCAGACCCTTTATAGGTAGCACCCTGCTTTGCTGATGCTGGCACAGCTTCATTGGATATACTAGTGCTAGAAAATGGGTTTGTGTCAGAACCAGACAAAAAAGGATTGTTTTCCTTTTGATATTTCGTTGCAAGCTCAGTTAGTTTGGCCCCACGCCCTTCATTAGCAAACACTTCATTCCAGGGGAGAGAAACCCCAAGGATTTCTACCTACATGCAGATGCCACACAGTTCAGCAGGCACACGTTTATTATAATTGCACAATGAGATGCAAACTTAGAACAAAAGACATTAAGTACATCAAGCAACATATTTCTGCGGACTATTGTTACCTCACCAAGAGTTATAGGACTTCCAGAAGCAGCAGGATAAAATGTAAGTGCCACTATACGGGTAAGAAAGTCCAAATCTCCCTCTAATTCCTCAAAATCATACAATAATGATAAAGATGTAGCTTCATTGGGAAGGTATGCACCAGCTCCAGTAACAGTCATGTCATCTGCACTAATTGGGCCTGTTAAGGGAATCAAAAGATTTGTCCCATTTCCACACTGGGGTATGAAATCCATATGCCAAATCATTATCAAGAGATAACTGTAGCCAATGACACTGCTCCACAAACACTTGCAGTGCCCCGAAGTAACTAGCAGCATTGGTTCTATCCAAAGAATCTGCACAATTGAAACGAAACACGCCATTTTGATGGTATCTTAAGCAGAAAGCCCCTTCAAAGTCATCATTGTAGATGATTTCACCTCTGCAATCCTTAAGGTGCTGTCGCGATGGCAAATAATCACCTTCAGAAATGCCTATAGCCAGTGTGGGCGCCTTTATAAGTTTCCATAATTCTTCAATTGTTTGTTGTTCACCTTGTAACTTTATCCGAGCATGCCAAGCGTAATTCATCAAATGAATTCGGGTACAAGGAAGTTTGCCAGTGGATTTAATATGGTTCAATGATTCCTCAAAATGCTGAACTAAAATGCGTTCAGACTTTCCTTCACCATTTCGAAGCAAGTTGATACATGCAATTGGAACAAAAGCCTTTTTGCTCTGATTTTCCCCAGTATCACCGTCTAAGGTACGAGTATCATATCGTTTACTTAATCTTTGATAATATTTTAGACTTCCTTTATAAGGATGCCGATCTGAAACATATATTTCTGCTTCAGCAGCAGTGATCTTTAGTTCTGCACCCCACCAGATCGGAATTGTGCCCCGTCGCCAAGTGTATGTGTTAAAAGGTACACACTGATCAGTCCAGCACCCATACAAGTTGTTCACACTCTACTTCATTCCCTATGAATATGAACATTCTTGATAAGTTACAAGTAAAACATGCAATGACAAACTGTGATGAAAATTTATGATAAAGTTAGCAATGCAAAATGAAATGAAAAACAAGTTAATTTAAACAAAAATAAAGAAACTTAGATCTACATGACATGACATACAATACAAATCCTGAGTTATATGAGATGCAGTCTGATGGAGGCACTAGAAGAGAAGGTTTACCACCAGGTTATACACATCTTGAACTCATTCTTTTGTTTCCATTCCAGTTGCTCAAAATAGCTTACATGGATCAGGGGTATTGGCATTAAGAGATTGCAAAACCAGTTATGTTGCATAAAGCTGAAAACATTTACAAATCAAGCTCTAACAAAAGGTGCCATGCCACACCTCATGCATGCTACTTATGTGGATAACTAATCATCATTGTAACCCAAAGAAACAATATAGATATGCATTGTAAGCTATTGTCAATCTCCTCCTAGTTTGAAATACAAAAAGCTGATAGAAAAGGAAAAGGAAAATAGTTACAATAAGATTAACCGTAGCTAACTATTTGTATAAAAGAAAAAAAATATTCCTCATGATAACCAACAACTGGAAAGGTTCTAAGAGAATGGATCTGTTTTAAGACAGATTACCTTACCTGTGCTGAAACATGAATTTATACCCCTAGCCAAGTATCGAGTACCAGGATGCAGCCTGCTTCGACGAGCTATGAGAGCAACAACACCTGCCTGACCTGAACTACCAAAACTTCGACTTTCTGCAAAACCCTATACATTAATATAAAGTAAGAAGTATCAAAATATCAAGTAAATCTAATACATCATACCATTGTGTCGTAAACAATGATAAACCATTATTAAAGTAGTAGATTAGGCAGAGAATGTAAGAAAAGTTAGATTATTCAAACACAGGTTACAAGGACTAAAAGGGGAGTGTAGACAACTAGAGATGAGAAAAAAACTTTAAAATGATTTTAGGACAGAATCATAAGCTTGTAACTTCTTAAGAAAACAAAAGAAACAAGCAAACTTGCATTAAAATAAAGATACCGAGTATGAAGCAAAACCTGTAGAAGAATATAACACAGTGCTGCTTCAACCCAGTGTTTTTAAAAGGCATTGAAAGCCATCCATTCCAAACAAATTCATTATCAGGACTAAGCACAGGCATCCGACTTGGAAAAGGTCGAGTAAGATCTCTTGTCTCACAAAAGTAGTGCTTCCCATCAATGTCTAGCTCAGTCAATTCTTGTATATTCTTTACTTCCCCTCTACCCTGGGGTTGGGGATTATGAAGTGGTATTTTGATCCATTGACTCTCTATGACTGTAAACGCACATCCGCCACCAGGCAAGGAGGGAATGGTATGAGCTAATCTTGTAGCAACAAGAAGTAACCCATAACTTCCCAAAGCAGCATAGCCCAATATTGCCTTGGCATGGATTTTACTCTTACATAACCAGGATGATCCATTGGTAAGATAATCTAAAGCTTCATTCTCTGACTTAAAAACATCTAAACCAAATTTCCCATGATAACGAAGCACCCCAGTTGTTGGATCAACATAAATCACCTGGGTGCCAATCCTAGTAGACAAGCTAACAACAATATAAACCTCACCAGGATCCACCCCAACCACAACAACTGATGTGTTTCTTGAACCACCGACTACAAGTAAAAATAAACACACTCAACTAAACCAATCACTAAAAACACGATTAAATCAGAGCAATAAATACATATATGTTATCACCTGGTGATTCCATGCGCTCTTAAAATGAAACTACTAGCTTAAAACTTCCTGAAAATCCACAATTTTTAGTATCCATATAGGAGAAATTCAATAACCTGTTCAAAACCAGACTAAGGCACAAATTATAAAAAAGGAAAAGGTCAACTTCTCTACTTTTCTCTTATTTACGTGAACAAATTGTAGAACTCTGTCAAATAACCAATAAATCCATCAAAATGCAAAATCAATTACAACGATCAATAAATTGATTAAATATAAAGAATAAATAAATTCACTAAATCAAGATCACAAGATTCAGAATTTCTCATTCCTAACATCAAAAGCATGCCAAAAAAAAAATGAGATTAAGAAACAAGGAAATACTTGAGCTAAAACTAAGACCATGATGGGGGTCGAGTCTAATTAATTTGCAATTTAAGCAGTATAGGGAGTAGGGTCGATCCCTTAAAGACTGGGTTTACTGAAAATTGTTTCTCTTTCTCGACCAGATTCGTGTCTAGGCAATTATCGTGCCCAAGAAATTTGGGGAGGATAAAATTAAAAACCTGGAACCTGAAATAAACAGGGAAAAAATGCGTGAAAAGTAAAAGTTGAAAATAAATTAATAAAAAGCAGTTAAATAAATCTGAAAAAAAATTAATCAAACTAAGCTCAGCTTTAGGCACGGGTTTTTCTCGTCTTTGAACCAATACTCGAAATTAGATAAACTCCTCTTTTCCAATAAGCTAGTTATAGTTACCAAGGACGCTTCGGACACCAACTCTTCCTTGTGTAAATTAGTTATAGAACCTCCTATAACTAACCCTTACCGATCGAAAAACCAACGAAACGTTCGTGATTTAGAATTCCGGCAACTTTGCATTCTAGAATAGCCTAGCTCGAACCAATGTACTCAACCGCGTGGGACATTTAAATCCGGTTACTACTTCCCTTGACGGAACCAAACAGAAATCCCCACTTGGCACGCCAATGTGTTCATAGAAAACCGATTAGACAATCGATCATTTTGGAATTCCAACTGTACGTCTAACAACACTAATTCAAACGATGTCTTTTTTTTATTTAGTGTTGATTTGACTTTGTGAGTTGACAAAATCATACTCTTAATCCGGAGAAATAATAAGTACTGAAATTTATGAGTTAAATTGCTCGGGTTCATAACTCACAGATCTTTGACGAAGTTAACTCCGACCTAAAGCTGAAAATGGATTTAGTTGACTAAGCTTGATTGAAAACTTGATTAATGACTTCATTTAAGACTTGATAATTAAATGAACAAAGTAGCCCCCTATTTGTACTAGTGGCTTTACTAAATTAAGAGCCACTAGCCATAAAAAATTAAGAAAATAAAATATTCCATGATAAAAATATTCCTACATAATCTCCCACTAAGTTAACATAAAATTTCAGATAATTATATCTTGAAAAAATTCTGCTTTGGGCCGCCTTCTTTGCTCCTTTTTTCAATCTAGCCCAATTGTTTCATTTTTCTTTTGCTTAGCCCCAAATTGCACCTCTGCACAAAATTCAATATAAACATGAAAAAATTAGTAGTGTACTCTCATAAATTAACCAACTTAATTGTATAAAATATGTAACGTTAGCATTTAATCAGACCACTAGATTCATTTTCTTCTATAACAATCTCAATCAAAGAAAGCATTGAAAATAAAAGTTATGCAATAAAATTACTTCTCATAATTAATGAAATATAAAATTAAAATTTGAAAAGTAAAAGATGAACTTAGCGGAAAGTTGGAGCATCCAGCATCGCAGAGAAAAAAGCGCGGGGAAAATCAAAAAATGCCGGAGAAATGTTTAAACAGTAACCAATTCTCTATGGTCGTATGTAGAAATTTTTATGAGTCTCATCCAATGATACATAACCATGATATATTTAACCTGTTTTTATTTGCTTTTTATATTTTGGTTGAGTCCATTTTAACCCCTATACATTTTGCGTTTTAAAATTTCGGTGTGGACGAAACAATAATTATTAAATACATTAAAGTTTATTATTTTTAAATTTTGATACAACAAACGAATTATTATAAATGAAATGTCATGTTAGTTTACTATTTTTATTTATTATTACACATAAAAAAGTTAATAAATTTAATATTATTATTTAAGTCAATATTAAATTTTCAAAAGATTGAAAAGTATAGAAATTAAAAATAATTCAATTAAAGAATATGAATTAAATTTATTAATTTTCGCACGGTGCAAGTCTGATAATGAAATTCAACCAAGTAGATTTATTTTTTATTATTTAGATTAGGATTGAAATTTTAAAATTTAAATGGACAATTTATAACATAATTTGAAATTTTATTTTTTGCCTAATGATAAAATTAGCACTTAACATTTACATATTTGGTCAATTTGGTCATTACTCTTTTTTTAGTCAAATTTGACCTTCAATCTTTTGAAAAGAGGCGAATTTGATATCAATCTTCTAAAAAAAGTTGAATTATTTTTTTTAAATGGAAATACAAAATAAAGCATCACCAATTTTAAACATAACAACTTACATGACAATCCACGCGTACTTTAAGTTATTTTTTTGAATTTTTATGAACCCTATGTAACTTTTTTTTAAAAAATATTTTATATTTTTTAAATAATTTGTCTATATAGTATATAAAATAATGTGAATATGAAATACACATATACTACTAGGCAATTTATCATGCCAGTATCGTTAAAAATAATATTTTTATAACATTTTTAATAGAAATGACAATTTAACTCTTTTTAAATGATTAATGACCAAAATTTAACTCTCAAAAGGAATATAAATCAAAATAACAACAAATATAAACAGACATTCTTTCGACGATATTTAATCATTTCAAAAATGGCAGCAACATGCCCTTTTTTCTCTCTTTTTTTTTTTATCTATCAAAGAATCATATGAACGATTAATTCCCACATGATACGCTTTTGATCGAAAGAGTTTTACCAATTCCTACAACTTTACTTTTTAATTTGAAAAAACGAGAGCTAAAATTATTATTATATCAATTTTTTTTATGATTCTTTTCCTTTACAAGATTTCTATATTTAGATTAAATTTTTTTATAAATTATAAAAATAAAGCATTTTATTTTTTGAAGTTGTAGATCTTTCTAAATTTCATTTTGTTTTTATATCTTCTTCAAATGCTCTATTCATTGTCACAAAAATATAAAGTAGCACTAATCATCATCACTTTCACCATTTTTTGGCACAAAGATAGGAGACCAGTGCTTGTATCATTAGCAACTTTTTAAATCGGAATTTATTTGAAGTTGTATCATCTTTCCAAATTTCATTTTGTTTTTATATCTTCTTCAAATGCTCAAATCATTATCCCGTTTCCATGTTTGTAAATGGTAGAAAAATATAAAGAGTACTTGGACTTGGAAAATCAGGTTTTTAATTACAAGAAAATTTACTAAAATAAAGTAACACTAATCATCATCACTTTCACCATAGTTTTGGCACAAGGATAGGAGACCGTTGCTTGTGTCATTACCAACTTTTTCTTCTTTCTTCTCTGGTTTCTGCTTCACAACCGAGATTATCACCGACGGCTTGAATGGAACTTTAACTTGACGACTCCCCGAGCCACTTGAACCTTCTGTTAATGAATCATATTCGCAATACAAAATCAATATATACCAATTCAAACAAGTTAAAAACATTAGCCAGTCTATCATTTCCAAAATTTTATTTGAAGGATCTTTGAATCCTTGCAGATACATACTATGGTGCGTGATAGCAGGCGGTGGATAGCAAGATTAACAGAAAGCACTAATGAGGCAGTCAAGCCTTGGTGCTAACGTATTTTAGCAGGGTGTCGTTTTAAATAAAATGCAGTGATATTTGAATCGACCAGGGTAGCGGTCTAGAGAAAGGTTTCGAACCAATTAGACATGACCTAATCAGAGATGACCTTCAATACAGATATGATAACTATGGGAATGTTATCCCATCATGTGCTTTCCATGACCAATTCTTATTTATCTTCTATTTGTGATATAGAATGTTGAATATATATATATATTCATCTATAAACCCATTAATACACATGCGATCACTTCATCAAGAAACAGGAATGATCAAAGGTAAAAAAAAGTAAATGGAGACAAGAAGGAACCATAAGTAGCACTCGTTGACTAAGTGAGGACCAATTTAGTGTTTCATAGGAAACATATGAGGTCAAGGAAGCATACAACCAACAAGTAGTCACATACCATATTTGGCCCAGCAAGGGATTTTAGGCAATTTAAGTACTTCTCAGAACCATTCTCTAGAGGCTTACTATCCTGGGATGTAGAGGATTTACAATCTGTTTCAGGACCATGACAGCCACCAACAAAAGCTTGGTCGAGATCTGTAACTGGATAAGAAACAGGTTCAGAGGACAGGTCAGCAGGAGTTAAGAGGTCAAACCCTTTATAGGTAGCACCCTGCTTTGCTGATGCTGGCACAGCTTCATTGGATATACTAGTGCTAGAAAATGGGTTTGTGTCTGAACCAGACAAAAAAGGATTGTTTTCCTTTTGATACTTCGTTGCAAGCTCAGTTAGTTTGGCCCCACGCCCTTCATTAGCAAACACTTCATTCCAGGGGAGAGAAACCCCAAGGATTTCCACCTACATGCAGATGCCACACAGTTCAGCAGGCACACGTTTATTATAATTGCACAATGAGATGCAAACTTAGAACAAAAGACATTAAGTACATCAAGCAACATATTTCTGCGGACTATTGTTACCTCACCAAGAGTTATAGGACTTCCAGAAGCAGCAGGATAAAATGTAAGTGCCACTATACGGGTAAGAAAGTCCAAATCTCCCTCTAATTCCTCAAAATCATACAATAATGATAAAGATGTAGCTTCATTGGGAAGGTATGCACCAGCTCCAGTAACAGTCATGTCATCTGCACTAATTGGGCCTGTTAAGGGAATCAAAAGATTTGTCCCATTTCCACACTGGGGTATGAAATCCCCCTGTCAACACAGTCAAAAATAAGATTAGAACACTAGTTGAATTCAAAAAAATCAGAAAGTATGAAAAAACCATGCTGTTTGAGGGGAGGGAACTTTAGAGAAGTTTATATAAATTTCAAGGTAGACACTTTAAGCTACAATATGATAAGCCAAAGTAAACTGGGCAATTCGCAGAGGGCAACAATATACGTGCACAAACCTCAACTACCAGTTTAAGCCCATCTAGGCTGCGCCCTGTTCTCACATCGACAGTTGAAGGATATGTTGAATCATCTGCACCATGGGAAACTGTGAGTAGCAGCTGACAGACATGGCAGGGTTCACAAAGATAGATAAAAACTTCAACAACATCAACGCGTTCAGGGCAAACCTGCAAATGCATTCCAACATAGAATAAAAACAACACAATAAAGAAGGGCATATCTCCCTGCAAATAGCAATTGCTAAGTTGCATGGAATTTTCCTAGATGATGAAGAGGGAACTGTAAGTACCCAGATTAGATCCCTTTTTCTTGAAACTCAGCAGACTATCTCCACCATTAGAGGTTTCAAACATGCCTCTGATTGGCTTAAGAAAGAAACCAGATGGACGAGGAAGTACCTGTGATGAACAGCATGATAAGTAATGCGGGCTGATACAAATAAACAGCAAAATCACCAGTGACTTTCTTTCCAAATTGAAAATTGTTTTTAGACAAGAACAAAAACCCTTCATGATGAAACAAAATGTACACTTAAAACAAAACCAAAATCTCTAATAAGTTAAAACTAATATTCCAAGTTAAAAGGACGCACAAGGTAACTCCGAATACTAAATCCATGTACTAACATATTGGCTTATTGTCTTCCTATAGCCAATTAGCACCAAAAGTAGCTGACAAGGTAGCAATGAGTTTGGTTTCAGCAATAGAGTTTAGTATCCAAGGCCATTTTCAATTTTTTTGAAAAATTCCTTTTACCCATATAAGGTCAAGCTAAATATATAATAAAGAAAAGGCTTATGAAGTAAAAGAAAAACAAAACATGTACTACAATCCCAGGACAGTACAGGACTATCATCATGGTCAGATTGTAACAATAACCTGAAAATCCAGACATGCACTAGAATTACCTACTTGCAAAGGTTGAATTGGAACAGATGGAAGATGCTTGAAAAGCCTTATTCCAAGGAACATCTCTAACTGCTTTTGACGTGAACTATCCACAACTGCGTTTTTATATCTCCTTTGAAGAGTGATTTTCATATTTTGTGCAGCAGAAAACTGCTTGAATTTTCCTGTTTCTTCATTGAATATGTTTAGAATATGGCTATGCATGGCTTTGGAACCTGTATATAGTGTTGCATGGATATCACCAGCAAGCAGGAAAAGATCTGCTAGCTGAGATACAGGTGATAGAATTGTTGATCTCTTGAACTTGTCAAATGTCATTTCAAATCTCTTCCATGGTTTATCTGGACATGGATGATTCCACGTTGTGGTCCTCGTATTGTGATCAATATAGTAAGTTTTCCCTGTTGTTGCATCAGATCGTTTCTCCCAACCACGTGGGAGTGGTGCAGTATAGCCACCATAGTTCTTAACTGACTGGTATCCATATGCCAAATCATTATCAAGAGATAACTGTAGCCGCTGACACTGCTCCACAAACACTTGCAGTGCCCCGAAGTAACTAGCAGCATTGGTTCTATCCAAAGAATCTGCACAATTGAAACGAAACACGCCATTTTGATGGTATCTTAAGCAGAAAGCCCCTTCAAAGTCATCATTGTAGATGATTTCACCTCTGCAATCCTTAAGGTGCTGTCGCGATGGCAAATAATCACCTTCAGAAATGCCTATAGCCAGTGTGGGCGCCTTTAAAAGTTTCCATAATTCTTCAATTGTTTGTTGTTCACCTTGTAACTTTATCCGAGCATGCCAAGCATAATTCATCAAATGAATTCGGGTACAAGGAAGTTTGCCAGTGGATTTAATATGGTTCAATGATTCCTCAAAATGCTGAACTAAAATGCGTTCAGACTTTCCTTCACCATTTCGAAGCAAGTTGATACATGCAATTGGACCAAAGCCTTTTTGCTCTGATTTTCCCCAGTATCACCGTCTAAGGTACGAGTATCATATCGTTTACTTAATCTTTGATAATATTTTAGACTTCCTTCATAAGGATGCCGATCTGAAACATATATTTCTGCTTCAGCAGCAGTGATCTTTAGTTCTGCACCCCACCAGATCGGAATTGTGCCCCGTCGCAAAGTGTATGTGTTAAAAGGTACACACTGATCAGTCCTTTTAGGCACCCATACAAGTTTTGCTATTTTCAAAATCTAATTCTTCAAAATTATTATCATATGTGTAATGTTATGTTGCTTGTTATTTTTAGATATTACTTACTAAAAATTCAATTAATGAATTAATGATTTTAATTTCCATTAATATTGAAATTTCAAATTTTATAAAGTATTGGGACTTAAAATGATTCAAATGGAGAAAACGGACTAAATTTACTACTATATGTATAGTACAAAATTAGTAATTGAATTTAACCAATCGAATTTAACCACTATTTTTTGTGCGAAAAGTATAAACTAAGTTTCACAACTTTCACAAAGCATAAAGACTAATAGCACAATTTAACTACTAACATTTAAATAATTATTATATATATTAATTTAATATTTTATATTAATTTTGAATTAACTTATATTTTTTATTATAATAAAATTTATTAAATAATATTAGAATTAGTTTTATATTATTTTAGGGTAAACTACATAAAGGTCACTAAATTATTAGTAAATTACGTTTTAGTCACTCAACTTTAAAAAGTTACAAAATGATAATTAAAATATTATTTAAGTCATTGAGTTGCTATAATCATTATTGTGTGGAGTTCTCTATTCATACCGGCTACACCAGTAAATAAATAAATAAAAACTCTCATTCTCCTTTTCTACCATTCATTTTTTTCTCATGAAACAACTTCGAATGTCATAAATCTAAAAACCAAAATCCAAACAGCTTTCTTCTTCTACTCGTCGATAAGTATGGATCCATCGTACCGATTATCAAACCATCACTTGGAATTTGCTAGCTAAACTTTTAATAAAAAGAACATAACCTAATGACTTAAATAAAAAATTTTGAATAGTTAAAGTGACTTAAAAGAAAACTTTCAAATAGTTTAAAGGTCAATTACTTATTAATAACAGTATAATGGTCATGAGTGTAATTTACCCTATCCATAATTACTTATTAATAATAGTTTAATGGTCTCTTGTAATTCACGTCAGTGGGGGCAGCTGATAGTTTAATGCTCATTGTCTTTGCAATTTGCATTTACCAAAAGCAATTCATCTTCAAATCTCTCCTGCATTTCGTTTCCTTCACTCGGTATGATCTTTCACCCTTTTTAATTCTCTGTTGCTTTAATTTCGTTTTCATTTACAAATGTTCTTCGCTTCTTTGATATAGAGTTAAGAGCTTTCCGTAATGAATTAATGAATTAATGGTTGTAATGTCATTGAAATTTTAAAATTTGAAAAGTATCAGAACTTAGAATGATTCAAATGGAGAAATAGTACTAAATCTACAACTATACGCATTGTATAAAATTAGTAATTAAATTTAACCAATCGAATTTAACTACTATTTTTTGTGCGAAAAGTATAGGAACTAAACGAACCAATTTGAAAAGTCAAGGGATTAAAATTGATCAAACTAAAGTACATGAACTAAGTTTCACAACTTTGACAAAGTACAGGGACTAATAGCACAATTTAGTTACTAATATTAATTTAATACTTTCTATTATTTTTGAATTAAAATTTATTAATAATATTAGAATTTAAGTTTATAATATTTTAGGGTAAACTACTCAAAGGTTACTAAATTATTAGTAAATTATGTTTTAGTCACTCAACTTCAAAAAGTTACAAAATGATCATTAAAATATTATTTAAGTCATTAAGTTGCTAAAATCATTATTGTGTGCAGTTCTCTGTTTGTACCGGCTACACCCAAAAAAAAAATCTCATTCTCCTTTTCTACAATTCATTTCTTTTTCATGAAACAACTTTGAATATCATAAATCTGCAAATCAAAATCCAAACAGCTTTCTTCTTCCACTCGTTGATAGGTATGGATCCATCGTACCGATTATCGGACCACCAATTGGAATTTGCTAGCTAAACTTTTAATAAAAAGAACATAACCTAATGACTTAAATAAAAACTTTTGAATCGTTAAGTGACTTAAACGGAAACTTTCAAATAGTTTAATGGTCTATTTATAACTTCTTAAAATTAAATGGACAAAAGGTAAACTTAATAATGTATAATGATCATGAGTGTAATTTACCTTATCCAAAATTACTTATTAATAATAGTTTAATGGTCTTTTGTAATTCTCGTCAGCGGGGTTAACATATAGTTTAATGCTCATTGACTTTGCAATTTGCATTTACCAAACGCAATTGATCTTCAGATCTCTCCTGCATTTCGTTTCCTTGACTCGGTATGATCTTTCACCCATTTCAATTATCTGTTGCTTTTCGTTTACAAATGTTCTTCGCTTCTTTGATATCGGGTGAAGAGCTTTCCCTAACATTTCAAGCTTTTTATTTTTGAAGCAAAGATGGCTGAAGCTTTCGTTAGTGCTGTTGTGGGAGAAGTGGCGTCAAAAGCGGCGTCAGTTGCGGTTGAGATGATAAGCCTTGGATGGGGCTTCAAGGATGAGATGCAGAGGCTTGGTAACTCACTAGAAATGATTGGAGCTTTCTTGCAAGATGCAGAGGGAAACCAAAAGCAAATGAACTCAGTGAAGCTTTGGTTGAAGAGGCTCAGAGATGTTGCTTATGAGGCTGATGAGGTCCTGGATGAGATTGCTTATGAGTTTCTCAGAAAGAAAGTGGAGACTGGGGATCAGATGTTGAGAAAGGTACGAGACCTTCCATCTACTGTCACATTTCAGCACAACATGGCTAATAAAGTTAAGGACATCCTTAATTCCTTGGACGACCTTAACAAAATAGCCAAAGACTATGGTCTCCAACAGTTAGCCGTAGATCAAAGAATTTTTATTCCATCAAATGTGGAGACAGTCTCCTTCCTGGATGACTCAAACATTGTTGGAAGGAAAAATGATGTCTCAAAAGTTGTTGACATGTTACTCAGTCCCCAAGATGATCGAACTGTCTCTGTTGTGCCTATAGTTGGAATGGCGGGTATCGGGAAAACTACTTTAGCAAGGCTAGTTTACCATGATGTGGATGTGGAAAGGCGTTTTGATGTAAGATTTTGGGTGTGTGTTTCGGATGATTTCAATGTCAAAAGAATTTTAAGAGAAATGCTGGAGCATGATATGAATTATAAGCACACCTCGATACCTCAAAACTTGAATGCTTTAACGGCGAAACTGAAGGGGAAGATTGAGCAGGCCAAAAGGGGAAATGAACAGATCAAATATCTTCTTGTACTTGATGATGTGTGGGATGTTGAACAATGGGATGAACTAATGCGGTGTTTGGAAGGGGTTAATAAGAATCGGGGGAATAAAGTTATTGTAACAACCCGCATTGAAGATGTGGCATTAAAAGTGGAAACACTTCCTAATCAAAGGCATCAGCCTGGAAAATTAAAATATGAGGAGTGCTGGTCCATAATTAAAGAAAAAGCATGTGGAGACTCCCCAATATCTCCAAGCTTAGTGTTAATTGGCGAGGAAATTGCTAAACAATGTCACGGTGTGCCTTTAGCAGCAAAAGTTATTGGAGGGACAATGCGCAAAATCGAAAGGAGTCGGGCTGCATGGTTGAAAATTCAAAAAAGTGATGTATGGGATTCGGTTTATAGCGTGCTGAGGTTAAGTTTCGACCACTTGTCTTCTCCATGTTTGAAGAAGTGTTTTGCATACTGCGCCATGTTTCCTAAAGATTTTTGCTTTAGAAAGGAGCAATTAATCCAACTCTGGATGGCTGAAGGATTTCTTGGCGCTTCTAAAGAAATGATGGATACTGGTAACAGATATTTCCATGAATTGTTATCAAATTCCTTATTCCAAGATGTGGGGAAGGACAGGTGCGGAAATATTTTGACATGCAAGATGCATGACTTGGTGCATGACCTGGCTTTGTCTGTCTCAAAATTTGAGACTTTGATTTTCCAAGAAAATTCCATTTCCATCACAGATGAAGTTTCTCATATTCGGCATCTCAGAATTGGTTATGATGGGGAATCCTTACCAATAATTTTAACAGCTGTTGCTCCAAAATTGCACTCTTTGTTCTCAGAGATTGATGTGTTCAAGAAATTGTCAAGAACCTTCACAAGCTTACGAGTCCTAAAATTTTCCGGTGCTGATTATATTCTTAAGTTGCCTGCTTCCCTCGGCGAATTGAAGCACTTGAGGTATATGGACATCTCGAAGACTTCTATCAAAGTGCTGCCTCAATCCATAACCAAACTCTACATGTTACAAACATTAAGGTTCATGGGTTGTAGGGAAATCGCATTTCCAGATGGATTGAGAAATTTGATAAGCGTGAAGCACATCCATTTTGACCAGCAAAGTTCTCAACCAATTGAGCTTCGACACCTAACTTCTCTCCAAACATTGCCAATGTTTTTTGTTAGGGATAACGAACTTCATCTCGATGCTCTAGAATGCCTCAACGAACTTGGTGGACAATTGAAGATATGCGATCTTCAAAGTGTTAGAGACAAGGAAGAGGCTGGCAAAGCAAATCTACGGCTTAAAACAAAATTGTGCAAGGTAATATTTGAATGGTCAAAATTTAGCAATGACACCTGTGAGGAAGTGCTGGAAGGTCTTCAACCCCCCTCAGGTTTGCAAAGCTTAATTGTTTGGAATTATGGAGGAGAAAATCTCCCATCTTGGATGTCAAGACCTGTTCATGGTTCTAATATTGGTTCACTGCTTCTTGACAATTTGATGGAGTTGGAATTAAACAATTGCATCAATTGTAAAAGTCTTCCACCATTGGGCCAACTGCAGAGTCTCAAGTTTCTTGCACTGAGGAATATGGAGCAGCTGAAACGCATCGGTAATGAGTTTTATTGCGATGGAAGTAGTCAATGTGAGATTGAGGTGTTTCCTGCATTAAAAACATTCATCCTACGGCAAATGAGAAATTTGGAAGAATGGACAGCAACGACAGCAGCAATCGTGTTTCCTTGCTTAGAAGAGTTGCTTGTTTCTAACTGCCCCTTATTGGAAAGTGTTCCCCTGACGGGACAATGTTTATCTCTTAAAAAGCTATGTATTGAGGATTGTTCACGATTAAGCAGTATCGGGGATGGACTAGCTACTTCCACGGTTCTTGAGGAGCTAACTATAGTGAAGTGTGGAGATTTGTTCTCAATTCCAAATTTAAATGGGTTTTCCGCTCTTCGAAGTGTTTATGTTTCTGATTGCGGAAGATTGGCAATTGTTCCAATAGCAGGAATATGTTCATCTCTTAAAGAATTTTGCATTTCTAAGTGCAATGGATTAAGCAAGATTGGAGAGGGGTTATCTACCTCCATTTGTCTTGAAGAATTAAAGCTAAGTGATTGTGCCAAATTAAGTTTCATTCCAGATTTGGAAGAATTTTCCTCTCTCCGTATTTTAGATATATCAGATTGCCACAAACTAGAAACTATTACGATAAGAGGAAGATGTCCATCTCTTGAAAAGCTTCACATTTCCTCATGTCCAAAATTAAGCAAGATCGGAGACTGGCTGTCTACCTCCACTAGTCTTGAAGAATTAAAGCTAGGTGGTTGTGCTAATTTAAGTTCCATTCCAGATTTGGTAGGATTTTTCTCTCTCCGAATTTTAGATATATTAGATTGCCACGAACTTGAAACTGTTCCGATAAGAGGAAGATATACATCTCTTAAAAAGCTTCATGTTTCCTTGTGTCCAAAATTAAGCAAGATTGGAGACGGGTTGTCTACCTCCACTAGTCTTGAAGAATTAAAGCTAAGTGGTTGTTCTAATTTAAGTTTCATTCCAGATTTGGAAGGATTTTCCTCTCTCCGAATTTTAGATATATTAGACTGCCACGAGCTGGAAACTGTTCCGATAGAAGGAAGATGTTCATCTCTTGAAAAGCTTCACGTTTCCTCGTGTCCAAAATTAAGCAAGATAGGAGACGGGTTATCTACCTCCACTATTCTTGAAGAATTAAAGCTAAGTGGTTGTTCTAATTTAAATTCCATTCCAGATTTGGAAGGATTTTCCTCTCTCCAAATTTTAGATATATCAGACTGCCACGAATTGAAAACTGTTCCGATAAGAGGAAGATGTTCATCTCTTGAAAAGCTTCACGTTTCCTCGTGTCCAAAATTAAGCAAGATAGGAGACGGGCTGTCTACCTCCACTATTCTTGAAGAATTAAAGCTAAGCGGTTGTTCTAATTTAAGTTCCATTCCAGATTTGGAAGGATTTTCCTCTCTCCAAATTTTAGATATATCAGACTGCCACGAATTGGAAATTGTTCCGATAAGAGGAAGATGTTCATCTCTTGAAAAGCTTCACGTTTCCTCGTGTCCAAAATTAAGCAAGATAGGAGACGGGCTGTCTACCTCCACTATTCTTGAAGAATTAAAGTTAAGTGGTTGTGCTAATTTAAGTTTCATTCCAGATTTGGAAGAAATTTCCTCTCTCCGAATTTTAGATATATCAGACTGCCACGAATTGAAAATTGTTCCGATTAGAGGAAGATGTTCATCTCTTGAAAAGCTTCACGTTTCCTCGTGTTCAAAATTAAGCAAGATAGGAGATGGGTTGTCTACCTCCACTAGTCTTGAAGAATTAAAGCTAAGTGGTTGTTCTAATTTAAGTTCCATTCCAGATTTGGTAGGATTTTCCTCTCTCCAAATTTTAAATATATCAGACTGCCACGAACTGGAAACTATTCCGGTAAGAGGAATATGTTCATCTCTTGAAAAGCTTTACATTTTCTCGTGTCCAAAATTAAGCAAGATAGGAGACTGGTTGTCTACCTCCACTAGTCTTGAAAAAGTAAAGCTAATTGGTTGTGCTAATTTAAGTTCCATTCCAGATTTGGAAGGATTTTCCTCTCTACGAATTTTAGATATATCAAACTGTCATGAACTGAAAACTGTTTTGATAAGAGGAAGATGTCCATCTCTTGAGAAGCTTCTCATTTCCTGGTGTCCTAAATTAAGCAAGATAGGAGATGGGTTGTCTACAGCCACTTGCCTCAAAAAGTTAAAACTACCCCATTGTGGTAACTTAAATTCCATTCCAGATTTAGTAGGATTTTCCTCTCTTCATATTTTAAATATATCAAACTGCAACAATCTGGAAATTGTTCGAATAACAGGAAGGAACTCAACTCTCCAAGTGCTTGAAATTATTGCATGTAAAAAATTAAGCCAAATGGGAGATGCACTGCTTACCTTCACTCGTCTCAGAAAATTGAGGATAGTGAACTGCCCGAATTTGGGGCCCATTCCAAGAATACATAATGCTTATCTCACGGAATTAGACTTCACTGGAGTAGGCGAAGGCTTAACTCGTCTGTTACCAGATTTGCTGCAACCCAACCGTTATCTTCAGAGTCTGACACTATCTGATTTGCCTGATCTAAGATCGATTCCAGAAAGTCTGGGGGACACGGATTTTCTTCGTCATTTAACAATCAAAAGGTGTCCAACATTGAGGAGCATTCCAATTGACCTCCTTGGCCGCCTTGATTTCTTGAGAAGGTTAGATATTGGTGGTTTCTCAGAAGAGCTAGAAGAATTCCCAGGTATGGATTCCATCCAACATCAACTTCAAGAATTGCGTTTGCTTGGATGGGAAAAGCTACGTTCTCTTCCTTACCAACTCCTACGCCTCACTGCCCTTGAAGAACTGGAGATACAGAGGTTTCACGGCATAGAAGCCTTGCCTGATTGGTTGGGAAACCTCTCCTATTTAAAGTGTCTGAGAATCGTTTCATGTGATAAGCTCATGTATCTGCCTTCTGAACGTGTTATGCGAAGCCTCTCCAAATTAACAACATTTATAATTTCAGAGTGTCCTCGATTAGAGGCAAGATGTTCCAAGGAAAGCGGCCCTGAGTGGTCCAAGATTTCCCACATTTGTAGAATCTCAATTATGTGCAAGCGGTAAGTTCAATATCTGAAACCAAAACACCTGTACTTTTTGCTTTTGATAAAAGAATGTCATTTTCTCTAAATTCTTCTTATAATTATTCTCCTTGTTCTTTTCCTCCTAAACTCTTTTGTCTAGTTTCAAACTAAACTTCCATTTTTGGGGGGCTTTTTCGCCAGACCATTACAGGATTTGGATGGATATGAATGATTCATAGACTTATTGTCTCAGAAGTAAATATATAGATAGAAAAGTAAGTTCTTTTTTTATCCCCATTTCTTTTCAATGCAATTTACATCAGTTCATTCTTCCTGTGATTATCTTTGCATTTTAGTAGACAACCTTTTAATTTTGCTTGGATAAACATTTCATGGATATGAGAAGTCCCTTTGTATATATAGTCATTTTGGCAATTCTTTCAAGTTTTTGGTCGATTTCTCCATTTAGACAAGATATTTCCCTTCAACTTGGTAGGATTTTTTATTTATTCTTTTTAAAAAATGAAAGGTTATTTGTTCACAAATTTGGTTGATTAATCCATATGTCAGATTTTTTGGCTTTATTTTGCAGGATTCACTAATTAGCTTGTACAGCTCAAAGACTCATCAGTCATAGAGAGAACGTAGAAACTAAATTTATCCATCGAAAAGTAAGTCCTGGTCACAATTTCTTTTCCATGTAATTGATGACACTACAATTTATTAACTTTTAGTTTTTCTTGGATGAAGACTACTTAAAAATTTATTTCAAATTTTAACAAACTATATAATTGAACATTCTTTGTGTTTTGACCACTTGTTTTACCTTGCTTATGAAGTCTTTGGTTTAGCAACTTATCTGAACCATTAAGGATTACTACGTATAAAGCTCTAGTCACATCTGTGAGGTATTCATCATCGTTCTTGTCTTCTGGAAGCCCATTCTTAGCTTGCTTCCAATGGAAGTTATGGTACTACCATCCATGTTCCATTTTTACCCAAATCAGCTGTTCTTGACAACATATCACGTACTTGTTCATTGGAGCCAGCCTATCTTCCGCTTTACCTCCGTTCTCTTTCTGTTTTCCAGAAGGCATCAACTATTATAGTAGGTCAATTAAACAAGAATACTGCTTAAGAAATGTTTTCAAAACTCAACTCACTAGGTAATTACCATTGTTTATGCATTTTGATCACTTATTTTAACTTGTTTGTAATGTCTTTGGTCATGCAACATTTGCTAAATATATCTCCTACTTGTCTGAAGCATCAAGGATTATGAATAAGGGTTCTTATGAGATCCAACTGGAATTTAGCTTTGTTCCTGAGTCCCATTATTGTTTAGCTCCTGATGGAAGCACTTAGGATAGCCACCCGTTATGGTACTAACCTTGTTACATGTTTCTCCAAGTCAGTTGTCCTTGACAAACATATCATATGCTTGTTCATCATATCTTGCTGCTTTACCACCATTCTCTTTCTTAGCCTAGCCTTTTGCATATTGGCAGGCAAAGTGTCTCCCTGCAGAGAAGTGGTGTTACTTAAGATCATAGAGGAAGTCTCTTGCAAGAATCTTCGATACAAGAGATCCAGGCATGCTTCAGATAGGCCAGTGATGAGTGATGACCAACGTAAATTTTAATCTGAGGATTTAAACTTTTTTTTCTCTATGTAAAGATTTATGATATTGCTTTATCAGATGAGCTAGTGAGCTAAAAGGCCTCAGCCAAGACCAGAGGGGCGCAGCACCATATATGGGGTATTGGAAAAGCTCATACACCATACATGAATGGTGTGACTACTTGATGCTATTGAGCTGTGTTTGATTGCAGTCACAGAAAAGGTCCAAGTCAGCTGTGACTACTTGTACAGATTTAGTTTTGCTATGCATAAAATGTTTCTGACAGATTAGCCGGGAAAAAGCTGCATTTTTCCAAAAGGCATCAACTGTTATAGTAAGTCAACTAAACAGGAAGACTGCTTACGAAAAATTTTTATATATCAACTCACTAGGTAATTATCATTGTTTATGCATTTTGACCACTTCTTTTGCCTTGTTGTCTTCAGTCATGCAACATCACCCAATTGTTTTTCCTACTTGTCTGAAGCATCAAGGATTGTGAGTAAGGTTTCTCGTGATATCCGACCAGAATTTAGTTCTGTTCCTGAAAGCCATTCTTGTTTTGCTCCTGAGGGAAGCACTTACAATTGCCACCCCTTTATGGAACTAACCTTGGCTACCAAATCACCTGTCCTTGACAACATATTGTATGCTTGTTCATTGCAGCATCTTGCCACTTTACCACCATTCTCTTTCTTAACCTATGCCTTTATCCGGACATGCTTCACATAGGTCAGTGATAAAACAACTAAAATTCAAATCCAAGGGTAAATTTTTTTTCTTCATGTAAAGATATATGATTTTGCTTTATCTGAAGGGGTAGTAAGCTAGAAGGACTTAGCCATGATCGGAGAGGACCAGCACCAGATTTGATTGGAAAAGCTATTCACAAAGGTACTTTTCCCTCGTAGAATTTCTAGGAGCCAAAACTTATTGAGTTCACCAATTGGATTGCCTTGGAATTAAAAATAGTAACTTAGTATATCATAAATACTGTGTTTGGATTTTAGCAGGAAAAGGAGCTCGCATCTGTGTATCTAGCTAAGTTGAAGATTTGAGCTTCCATGTCATAATCCAAAATCATCAGAAAAAAAAAGTTGGCTGCCCTGTATTTATATCAAAGAGAGCTTGTTAGTGCCGATTATAATTGTCAGCTTCAACGGTGGTACGTCAGTGCAGACTATACATGCTAGAATCAAGCCAAGTAAAGATTGTTTCAATACAATCAAAGTTCTCTTAAATAGAAGATTTGATCTTTAAGGAATTTGATGACAGTAAGATGTTTTTAGTGGGATTAGTGAATGTCATTGATTGTACTTGAACGCCCCTTTTATGCATATATAGTGAACGACTAGTGTAGGTTAATTGTAGAAATTGGAGAGCATTTTATTTGTTAAGTCAGGAACTACTTTTTTTAGTGCAAAACTGTAAGTAAACTGAATTGTGTTCATGAGCTTGGATCTAAGCTTTGAAGGGGAAATGATTGGGAAAGTTATTTAGTTAGAAGTATAGGACTGAGAAATGTTTAAACAGTGACCAATAATGAATTAAAGATTCTTTGCGGCCGTATGCTGGAACTTAAATTGTATTTAACCTTAAATTGTGCCATTAGTCCTTATATTATCCGTAAATTATAGATTTTATTTTCATAATTTAGTTGGGTCCATTTTAATTCCTATTCCTTTTGAGTTGTAAAATTTCGGTATTAGTACACATGAAATGATATGTCAATTTATTATTTTCATTTATTACTCACAAAAAATAATTAATAAATTTAATAGATCTTGTTTACACCAAGATTAAATTTTCGAAAAATTGCAAAGTAAAAAAATTAAAAATATCCAAACGAAATATATGAATTAAATTTACAACTTTACGCATAATGCAAGTTTAATGATAAAACTCAACCAAGTAAATTTAACTGTTACTATTTAAATTAGGATTGAAATTTCAATATTTGAAAGGTAATCAAACAACTAATACATAAATTGACCTTTTATTTTTTCTTAATGATAAATTTAGCACTTAATATTTACATTTTTTATCAATATGACTATTTTTTTTTAGCTAAATTTAGCCCTCAACCTTTTAAAAAGAGGTACATTTCACCACCAATTTTTCACAAAAGAGTTGGACTTATTGTTTATAACAGAAATACTGACTAAAACATTACAATTTTTAAACATAACAATTTGCATGACAATCTACACTTACTTCAAGCTCTCTTTTTTTTTTATTCTCTTCATAATTTTTATAATCTTGATATTTTATAATTTTTAAATTATTTGTCAATATAGTATATATAAAATAAATAGTACCGTATCAATATGAAATATACATTGACTATCACACTAATTGTCACGTCAATATCATCAAAAAATAATATTTTAGTTAGTATTTCTAATAAAAGTGATGATTCAACTCTTTTTAAAATATTAATGGTTAAATTTAACTAAAAAAAAATCAAGTTAACAATCTATACAAACATTAAAACAAGACAATACAAGGATATTCACCAAAATAAAGTACCACTACTTATCATCACTTTCATCGTAGTTTTGGCACAAAGATAGGAGAACAGTGCTTGTATCATCATCAACTTTTTCTTCTTTCTTCTCTGGTTTCTTCTTCATAACTGAGATTATCACCGATAACTTGAATGGACGACTCCCGGAACCACTTGGACCTTCTATTAACAAACAAATACGTTCATTATCATATTCGTAATACAAAATCAATATATATTAATTCAAAAAAGTTATAAACATTAGTCAGTCAGTCATTTCCAAAAATTTTATTTCAAACATCTTTGAATCTTTTCAGATACATACTAGGATAGATTTTGCAAATATTTGGATTGAAAATCAGTAATTCACTTACAGTCAACAACAGAGATGGTGTGATAACAAGCGTTAGGTTATGAGACAGTGAAGCCTTAGTGCTCACGTATTTTAGCAAGGTGTTGTTTTAAATAAAATGCAATGATATTTGAATAGTTCCAGATAATGGCTTTGACGTCTTTGAATCAATTAGATTGAGAATTAATGCGGATATACCAAAAAAATGAATTGGTGATGAATACTGTAAATACCTTTACTGCTAGAATCATCAGGCAGACTAGCTTTTGCCAAAGCATCTGTAGGGTTACACCAAAGCATCAGTTAAGGGATTCAATAATGCCTATTTTATTTTCAACAATTGAGGTGAAAAAAAAGGAAAAATACAGCAAGTCCCACTTCTACAAGCATAAATTGATATCATGTGGAACTTCGCATTGATGCAGGTCAAACTGACTACCCAATGGTATATTCTCGAGCAAACCTATTCCATTTTGAAACTAAAACTGGAAGTTCAAGCACATCCATCTTTTCATGAGATAATAATTCATTCGGACAGCTTGATTTCCTCCATATGGTTTCCTCCATATTAAATCGACTCTCAATTGTTCTTATAATTGCTGATTTCAACAACTTAAAATAAACATCGTATTTTGGATCTTGAACCTTCACATATAGTAAAACATTAAACAAGCTGACACTTAACCCTCTTCGTCTATACTACACCAAAATAGGCTTTCAGCGACAGTTTTAGTGGCGTTTGGATAAAAAACGCCGCTAAAGATAGAGGATTAGCGGCGCTTTAGGAAAAACGCCGCAAAAAACCTAAGCCCAACGGCATCGTTTTTAGACCATTCGGGGCTTTAGCGGCGTTTTTTGGAAAAGCGCCGCTAATTCTTTGGGATTTAGCAGCATTTTTGTAAAAGCGCCGCTAATGCTCTGGGCTTTAGTGGCGTTTTTTGTAAAGCGCCGCTAATGCTCTGGGCTTTAGCGGCGTTTTTAAAAAAGCGCCGCAAAAACATTTTATCTGTCTAATTGCTATTTAATTGTTTATTTATATTAATTAAAATTCAATTTATTTTTAATTGAATATTTGTTAAAAATGGATAAATTTGAAATAATGACACGTATAAATAAATTGAAATAAAAAACATAGAAAAATATTTGTTAAAAATGGAAAAATTAAAATACTGTTATTTAAAATAATTTTAAATTTTTTTGGGTACATGACTAATTGATTTTTAATTTATATATTAAATAATTTCATATATAATTGTAAAAGATACGGTAGTATTAATTTTAAAATATTTAAGTAATTGTCATTATAGTTTAGGGTTTAATATATATGGTTTAGGGTATATGGTTTAGGATATATGGTTAATTTAGGATTTAAGGCCGCTTTAGGAGTTAGAATTTTAAGGTTTATAGATTATGGAATTAGGGACTATGGATTAGGGGTTTTGGTTTAAGGGTTGTGATTTAGGGGTTAGGGATTAAGGGTTAGAGATTAAGAGTTAGGGATTTAGGGTTTATGGATTCGATGTCAAGTTAGGGTTTAGATTAATTAGTGTATTTTAATTTTTATTAAATAAGGTTTAGGGGTTAGGGGTTAGGTATTCGGGTTAGGATTTAGGGTTTAGATTAATTAGTATTTTTAATCTATATATTAAATAAGGTTTAGGGGTTAGTAGTTAAGGGTTAAATGTTTGTGGTTAGGGGTTAGAGGTTAGGGGTTTGTGGTTAGTGATTTAGGGTTTAGAGATTCGGGGCCGGGTTAGGGTTTTGGGTTTAGATTAACTAGTTTTTTGAATTTATATATATTAAATGGTTTAGGATTTAAGGTTTACTTGAGATTTGTTAAATGATGAAATTTTATACAATCAATTAATGCTTTTATATTTAAAAATATTTAATATAAACCATTTGATATATTTAAATATTATATTTAAAAAAATTGATAAATAAATAAATAAAAAGTAATTGATATTGATAGGTAACTATCTATTTTGGATAGGACTAAATTATAGCAAATAAAAATGAAATAAAAAAACTAAAATCATTTCACATCGAACATTTAGCAATATATATAGTTATATTTTAGTTAGGAAGAAATATCTCTAATAAAATGGAGATTAGATTGGAAAAGAATAATATAAAATCATGATTAACTAATCTTACATTGGATAATTCTAACTTAATAATTAAATACAACCATTTAATCATTTGTTTTCTTATTAAAATATACGATATTTATTTTGAAAGTACTTGTTTTTTTTTATAAAAATCAAGTTTATAAAAAATAATAATAATAAATATTTTATAAAATCACTTAACTAATAATTTTTAGCAGACAAAATAAAATATTTTTAGCTGAGTAAAACGGGGTCGTTTTGTTCAAAATGAAATGATTTTTTGCGGCGTTTCTATAAAAAACGCCACAAAAAATAAGTAATAGCGGCGTTTTTATAAAAACGCTGCAAATATGGAATTTTTCAAAACCCTGCCGTTTCAAAATCTCTTTTTTTCCCACTTTCCCTCCTCCCAGTTTTCCCTATTCTATTTTCATTTTTTTTACTCTCAGAATAAATAAGATTTTGAATCTTCCACAAATTTCTCTCTTTCTCTCTTTCTTTGTTCTCTGTTGAAATGTAGTAACGATTGAATTAAGGGGGAAAAAGAAGATTTTAATTGCTTAAAAACTCTTTGTTTTTTTTTTAAATTGGAGTTAAGTTTGACAGACGGTTGTGCGTAGACCTATCTATGGGCCGGGCGGCCCGGCCCGGCCCGACGGCCCGCCTGAAATATGGGAGGGTTCGGGTAAAAATGTAGGCCCGAAATATGGGCTTGGGCAAAAAACGAGGCCCGTTTAAAAAACGAGTCGAGCCTCTGGCACCACTTTTTTGGCCCGGGCCCGGCCCGGCCCGACCTGGCCCGAATATAATAAATATATATTTTTTGTTTTTATTTTTAATTTTAAAATACTTTAAAAATAATTTTATTTTTATTTTTTTATTTTTAAAATAATTTTTTAATGTTTATTAAAAAATGGGTCGAGCTGGGCCGGGCTCGGGCTTATGATATTTTTCCCGGGCCAGGCCGGTCCCGGGCCTAGGAGGCGGGCCGAAAATTTTTTCAGGCCCGGCCCGGCCCATGGACAGGTCTAGTTGTGCGTGGATTCGGAGTGCAACCTAAGTCCGATGGCTACAACTTTCAGTCCAGGTCGGAGCCTGGGGGTTCAATGCTTCAGTTAGGAGCAGGCAGTGGAGTGTCGAGGCTTAGATCTTCGTCGCTTAAGAAGCCACCGGAGCCGTTGCATCGTGCGGTGGCAGATTGTCTTTCGTCTTCTTCGTTTGCAGCGGTGGTTGGAGGAGTTAGCTCGCATCACCAAGGGGGTCCTTTGGTTTTAACTGAAGCTTCAAGGACGCTTCGGGTTCGTAATTTTGGTTGGATTTAAATTTTTTTGTTTGTTTGTTTGATTATTAGTAAATGGGAGAAATCTAAATAAGAAGAGAAGTTATGCACAGTTTCATTTAGAGTTAGGTCAATCTGATTTTCTTCTCCATGCCTGTTCAATTTGTGGGGTCAAGTGTTATCCCCGGGATGAAACTGATCAAAGGAACCATTCCATTTTTCACAAGAATTTCAGTCTTGGGGTTCAATTCAAGGTACATCTCTAATTTGCTTAATACTATATATATACACATGAAGAAGCTTCTCTATGTTTTCGCTTTGTGCTTTTTAACATGCATTCTGCAGTTCAGGATTGTTCTGCTACTATTTACATAAATACAATAGTAGCAAAAAAAGAAGTAGTGAATGAAGAAAATAGCGTATTTGAAGAATTTGAAAAGTAGTGAATGAATGGTAATTTTCACAGAATCTTTTGACTTCTAGCTTCATTTTACAGGGCATCAATGACATAACTTTATCATATATATGCTACATAACATAATGTGTCGGATTTATATTCATATTTGATACTTGTTTTGTGTTTGGTGCTAGATATTGCTTTGTATTGTTCATGATTTAACTCCATGAAAAGGGTTGAGAAGCATATAATAATTACATGGCTAAAGTGATGCCTTTTATTCACATGAATCAATGATGCAAAACCAAAAGATACTTATTCATGACTTAAATTTTATTAATTTTTGGGTAAGCTACAATTATGCTTTAAGTTTTATTCTTGGTCATCTAATTAAAAAAATTACAAAATAGTTATCCAAATTGTATTTGTTTTTTTGTCTAATTTTGTTAATTGTCGTTGACTTTGTGATGAAATGGCAGTTCTAAAATCTTCTATTTTCCTTTTTGTTCTAAACTCCTTCCCCGTAGAGGATGGATTTGGGAAAGTAATGGAGGATAAGAAAGGAGAATACAAGAGAAAAAAGAAAAAAAAGTTAGGGAAAGAAAGATGAAAAAAGGTTATAATTAGTTTGTTTTTAAATTACTTTTTAAGGCATGCACTTTATACAAAAAATATGTCCTCTACATGAAATTACTTGTTTTTAAACTTCTGTTTTGCTTATTCTTGGGTTTCCTGTTTCACTACCCAGTCCCGATCAGCTGTACGAGAAGTGCCGCGATGCAGTGTTTAAATGTGGGAATATCTCCATTGGATATCCTTTCTCCGGAGGTGATCGAGATCCAGAACGCGGAATCCTGGTTTGGCACTTCACTGTGACGTTTTTACTAATACCACTAAGATTGAAATTGTTGGTGTAAAGTATGAGGTGCTGGACATCCATCATGAAAATCAAATTCTAAGGATTGCGAGGGAGGACTTCATCAAGAATGGCTCTTGTCATCCTCAAATTCCAATTCAAGATTCGATCTTGAATTCTGAGCCATTCGTTCTCGGTTCTGGAAATACCAATCTTACTCTGTCTTATGACTGCCAATCTTCATCGAGTTTTGGAATCTTCCCTTGCAATTCTTCAAATTACAACAATGTTTCCATAACTACAGATAACATTCGTCCAGATGGATGTTCAGCTAATGTTAGAGTCCCGATTCTTCAATCTTCCTGGGAAAGACTTCGAAATGATCCCCTGGATTTGGAAGAAGCATTGGAAACAGGATTTGAGGTGCAATGGAAGGAAGATACGGAAGCCTGCCGGAAGTGCAATGCTTCTGGTGGAGCCTGCGGTTTTGACAAGTCCAACAATCAAACATTCTGCTACTGCCCATCAGGATTTGAGAGTTCCCCGGATTCCAACGAATGCCATCTAGCCCTTCTCCCACCATCCCCAACAAATACTGGAAGCAATAATACCAGAGGTATGTATGTACTTTCCATTTATACAATTCAACATGTTATTTATTTTCTGTTTTAAGATAGTAATATTAATTTGATGTGAATGTTTAACTCAAAAAAAAAAAAAAGGAGTTGAAATTATTTAAATAATTGAAATCGTAAAGTAACTAATTTATTGCTTTGTGTGGTATGTTGTAATTTAATAGGTGGGTCCAAATCCAAGTTGAAGCTGACTCCAATAATCATAGGTATGAAAAGTTGCATTTGAATGAATCTAAAAATTATATAATCCTAAACTTAGTGTTCCTGAACACAATTATAACATCTTTTCTTAGCATATAAACTTAGCATGATCAAGTCAATAATCAGTTAATCTTTTCTGGTTTGGAGCCATCAAACACTGGTGGTGTTGTCTTCTTTATGGTTCAGACTGCGAGAGTGGAGAGGAGGATAAATGAGACAGATAACTACAGCAAATTGGTGTATGTATAGGAAGCTTAAATTTTTATTTTGTAGCATTAAGTTTTTATTTGTATGCATTGGTGTATGTGATTTTATCATAAGGATAAATGTTTTCTGTAGCTATCTTTACCATTGTTTATTTTAGTTTTGATTCTAAATTTTTATTTTTACTTTAATATTTACGGTAACTTGAGTTCTAACTTTTGGATTTTAATTGTGTTATTAATTTATTATTTTAAATTCTAAAACTAAATTCATTAATTTTTATATTTAGTTTTAAAATTAAAATTTTTATAGAAAATTTAATTTACATAATATTTTTTATTTATCCTTAAAAAGTATATTTAAAGTTCACATTTAAAAAATAAAACATAATATAATATTTATCATAAAAATAAATATTATTTGATTAAAATAATTTTTTTCAAAGTTTATGTTTCTAGCGGCATTTTCGCTAGAAGCGCCGCTAAAATTTATGGTCTGTAGCAGCGTTTGTGATAAAAGCGCTGCTAAAGGTCTTGGTTTTTAGCGGCGTTCGTGGGAAAAGCGCCGCAAAAAGTCGTGGTCTTTAGCAACGTTTATGGGAAAAGCGCCGTTATTGTTAACCCTTTACCCACCTTAGAAAATCTTGTTCTATCTTCAATACTACATGAAACTATTACTAACAGTCGGTAATCGATTTGGGTAAGTTAAATAAAAATTGCAGTAAGTATAGATAATTTACTTAAAACATTACGCATTAAAAAAAGTTTTGATCATGAGTATAGGATGTGTTTGCTAACTAAACATGATTAATAATAGGGAAAAGTGGAGGAGGTTACATATCCTACTTCGATAATTGATTCATTATTTTACATTAATTGGGTAAAAAGCCGAGCAATATTAGAAGCAATAATTGAAGCATGTCTGTCACCGAATCTCGCCGTGTATTTCGTAATTTGCGTCAGAAGGGGCAGCTGATGGCTTTATTTTGCTTTACTTTTTGACTTTGGGTGCCAAGCTCATTCATATGTTTTTGCTTTTTTTCATCAAAGAGGGGACCTTTCAGTTTTCAATTACCAAAAGCAATTCATCTTCAGTTCACTTCTGCATTCCGTTTCCTTAACTCGGTATGATCTTTCACACATTTCAATTATCTGTTGCCTTAATTTCGTTTTCATTTACAAATGTTCTTCACTTCTTTGATATAGAGTTAATAGCTTTCCCTAACATTTCAATCTTTTTAGTTTTGAAGCGAAGATGGCTGAAGCTTTCGTTAGTGCTGTTATGGGAGAAGTGGCGTCAAAAGCGGCGTCAGTTGCGGTTGAGATGATAAGCCTTGGATGGGGCTTCAAGGATGAGATGCAGAGGCTTGGTAACTCACTAGAACTGATTGGAGCTTTCTTGCGAGATGCAGAGGGAAACCAAAAGCAAATGAACTCAGTGAAGCTTTGGTTGAAGAGGCTCAGAGATGTTGCTTATGAGGCTGATGAGGTCCTGGATGAGATTGCTTATGAGTTTCTCAGAAAGAAAGTGGAGACTGGGGATCAGATGTTGAGAAAGGTACGAGACCTTCCATCTACTGTCACATTTCAGCACAACATGGCTAATAAAGTTAAGGACATCCTTACTTCCTTGGACGACCTTAACAAAATAGCCAAAGACTATGGTCTTCAACAGTTGGCCGTAGATCAAAGAATTTTTATTCCATCAAATGTGGAGACAGTCTCCTTCCTGGATGACTCAAACATTGTTGGAAGGAAAAATGATGTCTCAAAAGTTGCTGACATGTTAGTCAGTCCCCAAGATGATCGAACTGTCTCTGTTGTGCCTATAGTTGGAATGGCGGGTATCGGGAAAACTACTTTAGCAAGGCTAGTTTACCATGATGTGGATGTGGAAAGGCGTTTTGATGTAAGATTTTGGGTGTGTGTTTCGGATGATTTCAATGTCAAAAGAATTTTAAGAGAAATGCTGGAGCATGATATGAATTATAAGCACACCTCGATACCTCAAAACTTGAATGCTTTAACGGCGAAACTGAAGGGGAAGATTGAGCAGGCCAAAAGGGGAAATGAACAGATCAAATATCTTCTTGTACTTGATGATGTGTAGAATGTTGAACAATGGGATGAACTAATGTGGTGTTTGGAAGGGGTTAATAAGAATCGGGGGGATAAAGTTATTGTAACAACCCGCATTGAAGATGTGGCATTAAAAGTGGAAACACTTCCTAATCAAAGGCATCAGCCTGGAAAATTAAAAGATGAGGAGTGCTGGTCCAAAATTAAAGAAAAAGCATGTGGAGACTCCCCAATATCTCCAAGCTTAGTGTTAATTGGCGAGGAAATTGCTAAACAATGTCACGGTATGCCTTTAGCAGCAAAAGTTATTGGAGGGACAATGCGCAAAATTGAAAGGAGTCGGGGTGCATGGTTGAAAATTCAAAAAGTGATGTATGGGATTCGGTTTATAGCGTGCTGAGGTTAAGTTTCGACCACTTGTCTTCTCCATGTTTGAAGAAGTGTTTTGCATACTGCGCCATGTTTCCTAAAGATTTTTGCTTTAGAAAGGAGCAATTAATCCAACTCTGGATGGCTGAAGGATTTCTTGGCGCTTCTAAAGAAATGATGGATACTGGTAACAGATATTTCCATGAATTGTTATCAAATTCCTTATTCCAAGATGTGGGGAAGGACAGGTGCGGAAATATTTTGACTTGCAAGATGCATGACTTGGTGCATGATCTGGCTTTGTCTGTCTCGAAGTTTGAGACTTTGATTTTCCAAGAAAATTCCAGTTCCAGCACAGATGAAGTTTCTCATATTCGGCATCTCAGTATTGGTTATGATGGGGAATCCTTACCAATAATTTTAACAGCTGTTACTCCAAAATTGCACTCTTTGTTCTCAGAGATTGATGTGTTCAAGAAATTGTCAAGAACCTTCACAAGCTTACGAGTCCTAAAATTTTCCGGTGCTGATTATATTCTTGAGTTGCCTGCTTCCCTCAGCGAATTGAAGCACTTGAGGTATATGGACATCTCGAAGACTTCTATCAAAGTGCTGCCTCAATCCATAACCAAACTTTACATGTTACAAACATTAAGGTTCATGGGTTGTAGGGAAATCGCATTTCCAGATGGATTGAGAAATTTGATAAGCGTGAAGCACATCCATTTTGACCAGCAAAGTTCTCAACCAATTGAGCTTCGACACCTAAAAGTGTTGCTTGTTTCTAACTGCCCCTTATTGGAAAGTGTTCCCCTGACGGGACAATGTTTATCTCTTAAAAAGCTCTGTATTGAGGATTGTTCACGATTAAGCAGTATCGGGGATGGACTAGCTACTTCCACGGTTCTTGAGGAGCTAACTATAGTGAAGTGTGGAGATTTGTTCTCAATTCCAAATTTAAATGGGTTTTCCGCTCTTCGAAGTGTCTATGTTTCTGATTGCGGAAGCTTGGGAATTTTTCCAATAGCATGAATATGTTCATCTCTTAAAAGAATTTTGCATTTCTAAGTGCAATGGATTAAGCAAGATTGGAGAGGGGTTGTCTACCTCCATTTGTCTTGCAGAATTAAAGCTAAGTGATTGTGCCAAATTAAGTTTCATTCCAGATTTGGAAGAATTTTCCTCTCTCCGAATTTTAGATATATCAGACTGCCATGAACTGGAAACTATTCCGATAAGAGGAAGATGTCCATCTCTTGAAAAGCTTCACATTTCCTCATGTCCAAAATTATGCAAGATCGGAGACTGGCTGTCTACCTCCACTAGTCTTGAAGAATTAAAGCTAGGTGGTTGTGCTAATTTAAGTTCCATTCCAGATTTGGTAGGATTTTATTCTCTCCGAATTTTAGATATATTAAACTGCCACAAACTAGAAACTGTTCCGATAAAAGGAAGATATTCATCTCTTAAAAAGCTTCATGTTTCCTTGTGTCCAAAATTAAGCAAGATTGGAGACGGGTTGTCTACCTCCACTAGTCTTGAAGAATTAAAGCTAAGTGGTTGTTCTAATTTCAGTTCCATTCCAGATTTGGAAGGATTTTCCTCTCTCCGAATTTTAGATATATTAGACTGCCACGAGCTGGAAACTGTTCCGATAGAAGGAAGATGTTTATCTCTTGAAAAGCTTCACGTTTCCTCGTGTCCAAAATTAAGCAAGATAGGAGACGGGTTGTCTACCTCCACTATTCTTGAAGAATTAAAGCTAAGTGGTTGTTCTAATTTAAGTTCCATTCCAGATTTGGAAGGATTTTCCTCTCTCCAAATTTTAGATATATCAGACTGCCACGAATTGGAAACTGTTCTGATAAGAGGAAGATGTTCATCTCTTGAAAAGCTTCACGTTTCCTCATGTCCAAAATTAAGCAAGATAGGAGACGGGATGTCTACCTCCACTATTCTTGAAGAATTAAAGTTAAGTGGTTGTGCTAATTTAAGTTCCATTCCAGATTTGGAAGAAATTTCCTCTCTCCGAATTTTAGATATATCAGGCTGCCACGAATTGGAAATTGTTCCGATTAGAGGAAGATGTTCATCTCTTGAAAAGCTTCACGTTTCCTTGTGTCCAAAATTAAGCAAGATAGGAGATGGGTTGTCTACCTCCACTAGTCTTGAAGAATTAAAGCTAAATGATTGTGCTTATTTAAGTTCCATTCCAGATTTGATAGGATTTTCCTCCTTCCGAATTTTAAATATATCAGACTGCCACGAACTGGAAACTATTCCGGTAAGAGGAAGATGTTCATCTCTTGAAAAGCTTTACGATTTCTCATGTCCAAAATTAAGCAAGATAGGAGACCGGTTGTCTACCTCCACTAGTCTTGAAAAAGTAAAGCCAATTGGTTGTGCTAATTTAAATTTCATTCCAGATTTAGAAGGAATTTCCTCTCTCCGAATTTTAGATATATCAAACTGCCACAAACTGAAAACTATTCCTATAAGAGGAAGATGTTCATCTCTTGAAAAGTTTCTCATTTCTTGGTGTCCTAAATTAAGCAAGATAGGAAACGGGCTGTCTACCGCCACTTACCTCAAAAAGTTAAAGCTATCCCATTGTGGTAACTTAAATTCCATTCCAGATTTAATAGGATTTTCCTCTCTTCATATTTTAAATATATCAGACTGCAACAATCTGGAAATTGTTCGAATAACAGGAAGGAACTCAACTCTCCAAGTGCTTGAAATTATTGCATGTAAAAAATTAAGCCAAATGGGAGATGCACTGCTTACCTTCACTCGTCTCAGAAAATTGAGGATAGTGAACTGCCCGAATTTGGGGCCCATTCCAAGAATACATAATGCTTATCTCACGGAATTAGACTTCACTGGAGTAGGCGAAGGCTTAACTCGTCTGTTACCAGATTTGCTGCAACCCAACCGTTATCTTCAGAGTCTGACACTATCTGATTTGCCTGATCTAAGATCGATTCCAGAAAGTCTGGGGGACACGGATTTTCTTCGTCATTTAACAATCAAAAGGTGTCCAACATTGAGGAGCATTCCAATTGACCTCCTTGGCCGCCTTGATTTCTTGAGAAGGTTAGATATTGGTGGTTTCTCAGAAGAGCTAGAAGAATTCCCAGGTATGGATTCCATCCAACATCTCAGACTTCAAGAATTGCGTTTGCTTGGATGGGAAAAGCTACGTTCTCTTCCTTACCAACTCCTACGCCTCACTGCCCTTGAAGAACTGGAGATACAGAGGTTTCACGGCATAGAAGCCTTGCCTGATTGGTTGGGAAACCTCTCCTATTTAAAGTGTCTGAGAATCGTTTCATGTGATAAGCTCATGTATCTGCCTTCTGAACGTGTTATGCGAAGCCTCTCCAAATTAACAACATTTATAATTTCAGAGTGTCCTCGATTAGAGGCAAGATGTTCCAAGGAAAGCGGCCCTGAGTGGTCCAAGATTTCCCACATTTGTAGAATCTCAATTAAGTGCAAGCGGTAAGTTCAATATCTGAAACCAAAACACCTGTACTTTTTGCTTTTGATAAAAGAATGTCATTTTCTCTAAATTCTTCTTATAATTATTCTCCTTGTTCTTTTCCTCCTAAACTCTTTTGTCTAGTTTCAAACTAAACTTCCATTTTTGGGGGGCTTTTTCGCCAGACCATTACAGGATTTGGATGGATATGAATGATTCATAGACTTATTGTCTCAGAAGTAAATATATAGATAGAAAAGTAAGTTCTTTTTTTATCCCCATTTCTTTTCAATGCAATTTACATCAGTTCATTCTTCCTGTGATTATCTTTGCATTTTAGTAGACAACCTTTTAATTTTGCTTGGATAAACATTTCATGGATATGAGAAGTCCCTTTGTATATATAGTCATTTTGGCAATTCTTTCAAGTTTTTGGTCGATTTCTCCATTTAGATTATTCTTTTTAAAAAATAAAAGGTTATTTGTTCACAAATTTGGTTGATTAATCCATATGTCAGATTTTTTGGCTTTATTTTGCAGGATTCACTAATTAGCTTGTACAGCTCAAAGACTCATCAGTCATAGAGAGAACGTAGAAACTAAATTTATCCATCGAAAAGTAAGTCCTGGTCACAATTTCTTTTCCATGTAATTGATGACACTACTTCAATTTATTAACTTTTAGTTTTTCTTGGATGAAGACTACTTAAAAATTCATTTCAAATTTTAACAAACTATATAATTGAACATTCTTTATGTTTTGACCACTTCTTTTACCTTGCTTATGAAGTCTTTGGTTTGGCAACTTATCTGAAGCGTTAAGGATTACTACATATAAAGCTCTATCACATCTGTGAGGTATTAATTAACGTTCTTGTCTTCTTGAAGCCCATTCTTAGTTTGCTTCCAAAGGAAGTTATGGTACTACCATCCTTGTTCCATTTTTACCCAAATCAGCAGTTCTTGACAACATATCACGTACTTGTTCATTGCAGCCAGCCTATCTTGCTGCTTTACCTCCGTTCTTTTTCTGTTTTCCAGAAGGCGTCAACTATTATAGTAGGTCAACAAAACAAGAATACTGCTTAAGAAATGTTTTCAAAACTCAACTCACTAGGTAATTATCATTGTTTATGCATTTTGATCACTTATTTTAACTTGTTTGTATTGTCTTTGGTCATGCAACATTTGCTAAATATATCTCCTACTTGTCTGAAGCATCAAGGATTATGAATAAGGGTTCTCATGACATCCGACTGGAATTTAGCTTTGTTTCTGAGTCTCATTATTGTTTAGCTTCTGATGGAAGCACTTAGGATAGCCACCCGTTATGGTATTACATGTTTCTCCAAGTCAGTTGTCCTTGACAAACATATCATATGCTTGTTCATCATATCTTGCTGCTTTACCACCATTCTCTTTCTTAGCCTAGCCTTTTGCATATTGGCAGGCAAAGTGTCTCCCTGCAGAGAAGTGGTGTTACTTAAGATCATAGAGGAAGTCTCTTGCAAGAATCTTCGATACGAGAGATCCAGGCATGCTTCAGATAGGTCAGTGATGAGTGATGACCAACTTAAATTTTAATCTGAGGATTAAACTTTTTTTCTCTACGTAAAGATTTATGATTTTGCTTTATTAGATGAGCTAGTGAGCTAAAAGGCCTCAGCCAAGACCAGAGGGGCCCAGCACCATACATGGGGTATTGGAAAAGCTCATACACCATACATGAATGGTGTGACTACTTGATGCTATTGAGCTGTGTTTAATTGCAGTCGCAGAAAAGGTCCAAGTCAGCTGTGACTACTTGTACAGATTTCGTTTTGCTGTACATAAAATGTTTCTGACAAATCAGCTAGGCAAAAGCTGCATTTTTCCAGAAGGCATCAACTATTATAGTAAGTCAACTAAACAGGAAGACTGATTACGAAAAATTTTCAAATATCAACTCACTAGGTAATTATCGTTGTTTATGCATTTTGACCACTTCTTTTGCCTTGTTGTCTTCAGTCATGCAACATCACCCAAGTGTTTTTCCTACTTGTCTGAAGCATCAAGAATTGTGAATAAGGTTTCTCGTGATATCCGACCAGAATTTAGTTCTGTTCCTGAAAGCCATTCTTGTTTTGCTCCTGACGGAAGCACTTACAATTGCCACCCCTTTATGGAACTAACCTTGGCTACCAAATCACCTGTCCTTGACAACATATTGTATGCTTGTTCGTTGCAGCATCTTGCCACTTTACCACCATTCTCTTTCTTAACCCATGCCTTTATCCTGACATGCTTCACATAGGTCAGTGATAAAACAACTAAAATCCAAATCCAAGGGTAAAATTTTTTTATTCATGTAAAGATATATGATTTTGCTTCATCTGAAGGGGTAGTAAGCTAGAAGGCCTTAGCCATGATCGAAGAGGACCAGCACCAGATTTGATTGGAAAAGCTATTCACAAATGTACTTTTCCCTCGTAGAATTTCTAGGAGCTAGAACTTATTGAGTTCACCAATTGGATTGCCTTGGAATTAAAAATAGTAACTTCGTTTATCATAAATACTGTGCTTGGATTTTAGCAGGAAAATGAGCTCGCATCTATGTATCTAGCTAAGTTGAAGATTTGAGCTTCCATGTCATAATCCAAAATCATCAGAAAAAAAAAGTTGGCTGCCCTGTATTTATATCAAAGAGAGCTTGTTAGTGCCGATTATAATTGTCAGCTTCAACGGTGGTACGTCAGTGCAGACTTTACATGCGAGAATGTTAAGTTTAGTTCCCATGCAAAGGTGGCCATGCACGACATGCAAAGGTGGTCATGCTTCTGGAATCGCAGCAGGCAGTGGTGCCATGGTGTGCAGCAAGCTGAAGCTATCCATTTAGTTTCCTTAATTGAATGTTTTGTATTTAGTTAGGATCAAACTTAGTTGGTAGCTGCATTTTGATGTAATTAGGTGCTGAATGACAAGTTTAGGTAGAAGCTTTTTGTTTTTCAATCAAGTTTACCAAGTTACTAGGCAATTTAGTGGTGTTAGGTATGTTATTAGGTGATTACTTGTTTGTTTTACTTGTTGACTGATATATGTAATGGCTTAATGCCTTGTTGGCTTGCTTAATGAAAGATATCAGCTCATTTTCATTCAATCTTTTTCTCTCTTTTCTGTTTTTCACTTGCTAGCTTCATCTTTCTGTTTTCTGCTTCCGAGTTTGCTTCTTCACCAAGCCTCGAGGCTTACTACTCAAGCAAGACTAGAAACAGCTTGCTGCTGCCTCTTGCACCAACAATTGGTATCGAGAGCTCTTGTCTTAGTAGACCTGTTGCTTCAAAACAAGGAACTTGATGGCTTCTTCAGGATTTTCACCAGCAGCCCCACCAGTCTTCAATGGAGAAGGCTTTCACATATGGCTGGTCAAGATGAAGACTTACCTACAGGCCTTCGATCTGTGGGAAGTTGTCAACACAGATACTGAGCCAGCACCACTGAGGGCTAATCCCACAGTAGCTCAGATTAGGCAACATGCTGATGAGAGGACCAAAAGGCACAAAGCCATGTCCTGCATCCAGAACTGTGTGTCAGATGTCATCTTCACCAGAATTATGGCCTGTGAGACTCCAAAACAGGCCTGGGATAAGCTCAAGGAGGAGTTTCAAGGCACTGAAAGAACAAGGCAACAGCAGCTGTTAAACTTGAGAAGGGATTTCGAGAATTTGAAGATGAAGGAAGAAGAAACAGTTAAGCAGTACTCAGATAGAATTATGGCAGTGGTTAACAGCATAAGGCTCCTAGGTGAGCACTTTGATGAGGCAAGAATTGTGGAGAAAGTCCTCTCCACTTTGCCTGAGAGATATGAGGCCAAGATATCCTCTCTAGAGGACTCAAGAGATCTTGCTAGCATCTCTTTGACTGAGCTAATCAACACCTTTTATGCTCAGGAACAAAGAAGAGCTAGTAGAGCTGAAGATCACCAAGAAGGTGCATTTCATGCCAAGGCCAGAGAAACCTCGAGCACTAATGCTCAAAGAGGCAAAAAGCCTTGGAAAAACAGGCCTAAGCCTGATGCTGCAAGGAGCAATGACCAGCCCTGCAGATATTGCAAGAAGCCTGGCCATCCAGAAGACAGATGCTGGTTTAGGCCAGATGCAGTATGCCAACACTGCAAGAAGAAGGGCCATGTTGAAAGGGTCTGCAAAAACAGAAGTAAGCCAAGGCAGAATCAATTTCAGCAGTCAAAGGTTGAAGCTCGAGTAGCTGAGGACAGTAGTGACCAAGAAGAACAGGTCTTTGCTGTTTCCTGTGTAGCTTCTGAGAAGAAATGCTCTAAAGGCTGGTTGCTGGACAGTGGTTGCACTAACCACATGTCACCAGATGCCTCCTTGTTTAAAACCTTGGACAAAAGTTATAAAACCAAGGTCAAGGTTGGAAATGGTCAGTTTATAAGGGCTGAAGGAAGAGGAGAAGTGCTGATATGTACTCCCACAGGCAACAAGATCATTCCAAATGTGCTGTTGGTACCACAGATTGACAGAAACCTTCTCAGCATAGCTCAACTGCTCGAGAAAGGTTATTCTGTTGTGTTCAAGGATAAACAATGCCATATTACTGATCCAAGTGGATCAAGCCTCATGACAGTCACAATGACTGATAAGTGCTTTGAGGTTCACTGGACAAATGACTCAAACTCAGCATACACAGCCTCTGTTGAAGACTCCAAGCTTTGGCATCAAAGGCTTGGACATGCCAACTTCAGATCAATGGCTCGATTGGCCAAAGAGGGCTTGGCAGAGAACTTCATCAGCTCAGTGGAGCATGATGATGTGTGTGAAGTTTGCCAAATGGGGAAACAGGCAAGACTGCCATTTCCTACAAATTCAACCTGGAGAGCTACTGAAAGACTGCAGCTGGTGCACTCTGATGTATGTGGCCCGATGAGGACTGAATCACTCAGCAAAAACAGGTATTTCATCCTCTTTATTGATGACCTTACAAGGTTTTGCTGGATTTTCTTTTTAAAACACAAGTCTGAGGTAGCTCAAGTGTTTGTGAAGTTTAAAAATGCTGTAGAAACAGAAACAGGTTGCAAGCTGAAATCGATAAGGACTGATAATGGCACTGAGTACACTTCAGCTCAGTTTCAAGCCATTTGCAATGATGCTGGTATCAAACATCAGCTTACAAATGTCTACACACCTCAGCAGAATGGGGTAGCTGAAAGAAAGAATAGAAGTCTGATGGATATGGCCAGATGTCTGCTGTTTGAGAAGAAACTGCCCAAGACCATGTGGGCTGAGGCAGTAAACACTGCTGTTTACCTTCAGAACAGGCTTCCCACTAAAGCTCTTGCATCCGAGACACCTTTCGAGGCTTGGTCTGGTTTCAAGCCTTCCTTAGCACATCTGAAGGTGTTTGGTTGCCTGTGTTATGCACAAATACCAGCAGCAAAGAGAGACAAGCTCTCTAAAAGGGCTCAACCAGGTGTTCTAGTAGGCTACAGCTCAGTCAAGAAGGGCTACAGGGTCCTGGATCCCTTGATAAACAAAGTCCAGGTGAGCAGAGATGTCATCTTTGATGAAAAAACCTGCTGGAATTGGGAGAAAAATGAGCCAGAAGCAGTTTCAGAAGACCTAGTGCCTAACCAAGCTGAACTTGAGCAGCTAGGACCTGAAATGGATGTTGATGATGTGCCTGTGAGAGGCACAAGGCCCCTAGATGATATTTATGAAAGGGCACAGGTTGCAATAGCAGAACCTAGCAGTTTTGAAGAGGCTGAGGCAGATGAAGGCTGGAAACTAGCTATGATCAATGAAATCAACATGATTGAAAAGAACCAGACATGGGAGCTTGTTGATAAACCTGCTGGAAAGAAGACCATTGGAGTAAAATGGGTCTATCGAGTAAAACAGAATGCAGATGGCAGTCTGAACAAGCTAAAAGCCAGGCTTGTTGTCAAAGGATTTAGCCAAAGGTATGGTCTGGACTACCTGGAGACATTTGCACCAGTAGCCAGGCTTGACACAGTTAGAATGATAGTTGCCTTGGCTGCTCAACATCAGTGGACCATTCATCAGCTTGATGTTAAGTCTGCATTTCTCAATGGCTTCCTGGAAGAAGAGATCTACATCGAGCAGCCTCAAGGATTTGTGATCACTGGCAAAGAACACATGGTGTACAGACTGAAAAAGGCTTTATATGGCCTGAAACAGGCTCCTCGAGCCTGGTATGCTCGAATTGACTCTTACTTGCTCAGTTTGGAATTTGAAAGAAGTCCCAGTGAACCAACACTGTATGTGAAGAAGAACCAAGCTCAAACTCAGCTTATTCTGTCACTCTATGTTGATGATCTATTGATAACTGGAGGAGATGGAAGAATGCTGGAAGATTTCAAAAGAAAAATGATGGAAATGTTTGAAATGTCTGATTTAGGCAGAATGAACTACTTCCTTGGAATGGAAGTGAACCAAACAGAAAAGGGAATCTTTCTTTGTCAGAGTTCTTTTACTATGAAGATCCTGGACAAGTTCTCTATGAAGAACTGCAAGCCAACAAGCACACCAATGGCTGTTGGAGTGAAGCTTTTGAGGCAAGGGAGTGGTGAACCAATTTGTGAGACCATGTACAAGAGTCTCATTGGTAGTCTGTTGTATTTGACTGCCACAAGGCCCGATATCATGTTTGCTGTTAGTGTGCTATCAAGATACATGAATTGCTGCAATGATCAGCACTTTCGAGCAGCTAAAAGAGTGCTGAGATACATCAAAGGCACCATTGGTCATGGTGTATTGTTCAAAAGGGCCAAAAACATGAAGTTAATAGGCTATGTTGATAGTGACTGGGCTGGATCAAGTGATGACATGAGAAGCACATCCGGATATGCATTCAGTCTTGGCTCAGGCATGTTTTGCTGGAGTTCTAAGAAACAAAGTCTGGTGGCACAGTCAACAGCAGAAGCTGAATATGTTGCTGCTGCATCTGCTGTGAACCAAGCCATATGGCTTAGAAAAATCTTGACTGATTTAAACCAAAACCAAAAGGAGGCAACAGAGATTTATTGTGACAACAAATCTGCTGTTGCAATTGCAAAAAATCCCATTTTTCATGGCAGAACCAAGCACTTCAATATTAAGTTGCATGTTATAAGGGAGATGGAACAAGCTCATGAAATCGAGCTGATTCATTGCAATTCAGAAGTGCAAATTGCTGATATCTTCACAAAGGCACTCAATGTGTCTAAATTTGCTAAATTCAAAAGGGAATTAGGTGTTACTAGCATGGAAACTAAGGAGGAGTGTTAAGTTTAGTTCCCATGCAAAGGTGGCCATGCACGACATGCAAAGGTGGTCATGCTTCTGGAATCGCAGCAGGCAGTGGTGCCATGGTGTGCAGCAAGCTGAAGCTATCCATTTAGTTTCCTTAATTGAATGTTTTGTATTTAGTTAGGATCAAACTTAGTTGGTAGCTGCATTTTGATGTAATTAGGTGCTGAATGACAAGTTTAGGTAGAAGCTTTTTGTTTTTCAATCAAGTTTACCAAGTTACTAGGCAATTTAGTGGTGTTAGGTATGTTATTAGGTGATTACTTGTTTGTTTTACTTGTTGACTGATATATGTAATGGCTTAATGCCTTGTTGGCTTGCTTAATGAAAGATATCAGCTCATTTTCATTCAATCTTTTTCTCTCTTTTCTGTTTTTCACTTGCTAGCTTCATCTTTCTGTTTTCTGCTTCCGAGTTTGCTTCTTCACCAAGCCTCGAGGCTTACTACTCAAGCAAGACTAGAAACAGCTTGCTGCTGCCTCTTGCACCAACAAAGAATCAAGCCAAGTAAAGATTGTTTCAATACAATCAAAGTTCTCTTAAATAGAAGATTTGATCTTCAAGGAATTTGATGACAGGAAGATGTTTTTAGTGGGATTAGTGAATGTCATTGATTGTACTTGAACGCCCCTTTTATGCATATATAGTGAACGACTTGTGTAGGTTAATTGTAGAAATTGAAGAGCATTTTATTTGTTAAGTCAGGAACTACTTTTTTAGTGCAAAACTGTAAGTAAACTGAATTGTGTTCATGAGCTTGGATCTAAGCTTTGAAGGGGAAATGATTTAGAGGGAAAGTTATTTAGTTAGAAGTATAGGACTGAAGCTGTAATTTGCTGAGTGAGTTGCCTCTGAATAAGGTTCCGTAGTCGTAGGAAATTTCCGAACTTCTTTAGCACTTTTAAGACTGAATTCTTTCTCGAAAATGCTGGAGAAATGTTTAAACAGTGACCAATAATGAATTAAAGATTCTCTGTGGTCGTATGCAGGAACTTTTATAAGTCTTATCCTGTGATACACCGCCATGATGTGTTTAAACTGTTTTTATTAGTTTAAATTGTACTATTAGTCCTTATATTATCCGTAAATTATAGATTTTATTTTTATACTTTAGTTGGGTCCATTTTATTTCCTATATCTTTTTAGTTGTAAAATTTCTGTAATACACATGAAATGATATGTCAACTTATTATTTTCATTTATTACTCAAAAAAATAATTAATAAATTTAATAGATCTTGTTTACACCAAGATTAAATTTTCAAAAAATTGAAAAGTAAAATATCCAAATGAAAAATATGAATTAAATTGACAACTTTACGCATTAATGATAAAACTCAACCAAGTAAATTTAACTGTTACTATTTAAATTAAGATTGAAATTTCAATATTTGAAAAGTAACCAAACAACTAATAGATAAATTGACCTTTTATTTTTGCTTAATGATTAATTTAACAAATATTTACATTTTTATTAATATGACTATTACTTTTTTTAGCTAAATTTAACCCTTAACCTTTTAGAAAGAGGTATATTTCACCACCAATTTTTCAAAAAAGAGTCAACTTATTGTTTATAGTAGAAATACTGACTAAAACATTACAATTTTTAAACATAACAATTTGCATGGCAATCTATCCTAGCTCTCTCTCTCTCTTTTTTTAATGCTCTTCATAATTTTTATAATCTTGATTTTTTATTATTTTTAAATTATTTGTCAATATAATATATATAAAATAAATAGTGCCGTATCAATATGAAATATACATTGACTATCACACTAATTGTCACGTCAACATCATCAAAAAATAGTATTTTAGTTAATATTTCTAATAAAAGTGATGATTCAACTCTTTTTAAAAGATTAATAGTTAAATTTAACTAAAAAAAATCAAATTAACAATCTATACAAACATTAAAACAAGACAATACAAGGATATTCACCAAAATAAAGTACCACTACTTATCATCTCGTTTGTCGTAGTTTTGGCACAAAGATAGGAGACCAGTGCTTGTATCATCATCAACTTTTTCTTCGTTCTTCTCTCGTTTCTTCTTCACAATTGAGATTATCACCGATAACTTGAATGGACGACTCCCCGAACCACTTGGACCTTCTGTTAACGAACAAATACGTTCATTATCATATTCGCAATACAAAATCAATATATATTAATTCAAAAAAATTATAAACATTAGTCAATCAGTCATTTCCAAAATTTTATTTCAATCTTTGAATCTTTTCAGATACATATTATGATAGATTTTGCAAATATTTGGATTGAAAATCAATAATTCACTTACAGCCAACAACAGAGATGGTGTGATAACAAGCGTTAGGTGGATAGCAAGATTGACAGAAAGCACTGATGAGACAGTGAAGCCTTGGTGCTCGCGTATTTTAGTAAGGTGTTGTTTTAAATAAAATGCAATGATATTTGAATAGTTCCAGATAATGGCTTTGAAGTCTTTGAATCAATTAGATTAAGAATTAATGCGGATATACGAAAAAAAATGAATTGGTGATGAATACTGTAAATACCTTTACTGTTGGAATCATCAGGCAAACTAGCTTTTGCCAAAACATCTGTAGGGTTACACCAAAGCATGAGTTAAGGGATTCAATAATGGCGATTTTATTTTCAACAATTGAGGTGAAAAAAAAGGAAAAATACAGCAAGTCCCACTTCTACAAACATAAATTGATATCATGTGGAACTTCGCATTGATGCAGGTCAAACTGACTACCCAATGGTATATTCTCGAACAAGCCTATTCCATTTTAAAACTAAAACTGAAAGTTCAAGCACATCCATCTTTTCATGAGATAATAATTCATTCGGACAGCTTGATTTCCTCCATATGGTTTCCTCCATATTAAATCGACTCTCAATTGTTCTTATAATTGCTGATTTCAACAACTTAAAATAAACATCGTATTTTGGATCTTGAACCTTCACATATAGTAAAACATTAAACAAGTCTGACACTTAACCCTCTTCGTCTATGCAATATTGTTAACCCTTTACCCACCTTAGAAAATCTTGTTCTATCTTCAATACTACATGAAACTATTACTAACAGTCGGTAATCGATTGGGTAAGTTAAATAAAAATTGCATTAAATGTAGATAATTTACTTAAAACATTACGCACTAAAAAAAAGTTTTGATCATGAGTATAGGATGTGTTTGCTAACCAAACATGATTAATAATAGGGAAAAGTGGAGGAGGTGCCGCTGGTTGGTCGAGTAAATGTATCAAATAGTTATTTGAATAAATTGATCCATTATTTTATATTAATTGGGTAAAAAGCCGAGCAATAATAGAAGCATGTCGGTCACCTAATCACGCCGTGTATTTCGTAATTCTCGTCAGAAGGGGCAGCTGATGGCTTTATTTTGCTTTACTTTTGACTTTGGGTGCTAAGCTTATTGATTTGTTTTTGCTTTTTTTCATCAAAGAGGGGACCTTTCAGTTTGAAATTACCAAAAGCAATTCATCTTCAGTTCTCTTCTGCATTCCGTTTCCTTAACCCGGTATGATCTTTCACCAATTTCAATTATCTGTTGCTTTAATTTCGTTTTCATTTACAAATGTTCTTCGCCTCTTTGATATAGAGTTAAGAGCTTTCCCTAACATTTCAAGCTTTTTATTTTTGAAGCGAAGATGGCTGAAGCTTTCGTTAGTGCTGTTGTGGGAGAAGTGGCGTCAAAAGCGGCGTCAGTTGCGGTTGAGATGATAAGCCTTGGATGGGGCTTCAAGGATGAGATGCAGAGGCTTGGTAACTCACTAGAAATGATTGGAGCTTTCTTGCGAGATGCAGAGGGAAACCAAAAGCAAATGAACTCAGTGAAGCTTTGGTTGAAGAGGCTCAGAGATGTTGCTTATGAGGCTGATGAGGTCCTGGATGAGATTGCTTATGAGTTTCTCAGAAGGAAAGTGGAGATTGGGGATCAGATGTGGAGAAAGCTTCGAGACACTCCATCTACTGTCACATTTCAGCACAACATGGCTAATAAAGTTAAGGACATCCTTAATTCCTTGGACGACCTTAACAAAATAGCCAAAGACTATGGTCTCCAACAATTAGCCATAGATCAAAGAATTTTTATTCCATCAAATGTGGAGACAGTCTCCTTCCTAGATGACTCAAACATTGTTGGAAGGAAAAATGATGTCTCAAAAGTTGTTGACATGTTACTCAGTCCCCAAGATGATCGAACTGTCTCTGTTGTGCCTATAGTTGGAATGGCGGGTATCGGGAAAACTACTTTAGCAAGGCTAGTTTACCATGATGTGGATGTGGAAAGGCGTTTTGATGTAAGATTTTGGGTGTGTGTTTCGGATGATTTCAATGTCAAAAGAATTTTGGGAGAAATGCTTGAGCATGATATGAATTATCAGCAGACCTCGATACCTCAAAACTTGAATGCTTTAACGGCGAAACTGAAGGGGAAGATTGAGCGGGCCAAAAGGGGAAATGAACAGATCAAATATCTTCTTGTACTTGATGATGTGTGGAATGTTGAACAATGGGATGAACTAATGTGGTGTTTGGAAGGGGTTAATAAGAATCGGGGGAATAAAGTTATTGTAACAACCCGCATTGAAGATGTGGCATTAAAAGTGGAAACACTTCCTAATCAAAGGCATCAGCCTGGAAAATTAAAAGATGAGGAGTGCTGGTCCATAATTAAAGAAAAAGCATGTGGAGACTCCCCAATATCTCCCAGCTTAGTGTTAATTGGCGAGGAAATTGCTAAACAATGTCACGGTGTGCCTTTAGCAGCAAAAGTTATTGGAGGTACAATGCGCAAAATTGAAAGGAGTCGGGCTGCATGGTTGAAAATTCAAAAAAGTGATGTATGGGATTCGGTTAATAGTGTGCTAAGGTTAAGTTTCGATCACTTGTCTTCTCCATGTTTAAAGAAGTGTTTTGCATACTGCGCCATGTTTCCTAAAGATTTTTGCTTTAGAAAGGAGCAATTAATCCAGCTCTGGATGGCTGAAGGATTTCTTGGCGCTTCTAAAGAAATTATGGATACTGGTAACAGATATTTCCATGAATTGTTATCAAATTCCTTATTCCAAGATGTGGGGAAGGACAGGTGCGGAAATATTTTGACTTGCAAGATGCATGACTTGGTGCATGATCTGGCTTTGTCTGTCTCAAAGTTTGAGACTTTGATTTTCCAAGAAAATTCCAGTTCCAGCACAGATGAAGTTTCTCATATTCGGCATCTCAGTATTGGTTATGATGGGGAATCCTTACCAATAATTTTAACAGCTGTTGCTCCAAAATTGCACTCTTTGTTCTCAGAGATTGATGTGTTCAAGAAATTGTCAAGAACCTTCACAAGCTTACGAGTCCTAAAATTTTCCAGTGCTGATTATATTCATGAGTTGCCTGCTTCCCTCGGCGAATTGAAGCACTTGAGGTATATGGACATCTCGAAGACTTCTATCAAAGTGCTGCCTCAATCCATAACCAAACTTTACATGTTACAAACATTAAGGTTCATGGGTTGTAGGGAAATCGCATTTCCAGATGGATTGAGAAATTTGATAAGCGTGAAGCACATCCATTTTGACCAGCAAAGTTCTCAACCAATTGAGCTTCGACACCTAATTTCTCTCCAAACATTGCCAATGTTTTTTGTTAGGGGTAACGAACTTCATCTTGATGCTCTAGAATGCCTCAACGAACTTGGTGGACAATTGAAGATATGCGATCTGCAGAGTGTTAGAGACAAGGAAGAGGCCCGCAAAGCAAATCTACGGCTTAAAACAAAATTGTGCAAGGTAATATTTGAATGGTCAAATTTTAGCAATGATAACTGTGAGGAAGTGCTGGAAGGTCTCCAACCCCCCTCAGGTTTGCAAAGCTTAATTGTTTGGAATTATGGAGGAGAAAAGCTCCCATCTTGGATGTCAAGACCTGTTCATGGTTCTAATATTGGTTCACTGCTTCTTGACAATTTGATGGAGTTGGAATTAAACAATTGCATCAATTGTAAAAGTCTTCCACCATTGGGCCAACTGCACAGTCTCAAGTTTCTTGCACTGAGGAATATGGAGGAGCTGAAACGCATCGGTAATGAGTTTTATTGCGATGGAAGTAGTCAATTTGAGATTGAGGTGTTTCCTGCATTAAAAACATTCATCCTACGGCGACTGGAAAATCTGAAAGAATGGACAGCAACGACAGCAGCAGTCATGTTTCCTTGCTTAGAAGAGTTGCTTGTTTCTAACTGCCCCTTATTGGAAAGTGTTCCCCTGACAGGACAATGTTTATCTCTTAAAAAGCTCTGTATTGAGGATTGTTCACGATTAAGCAGTATAGGGGATGGACTAGCTGTTGAATATTGGCAATATCCCACATTAGGAAAAGATAGAAATGGAGGGGGTTTGGTTTGTTATATATAGAACCCCTCCCCCTTTGGTTGTATCATCCCAAAATCTTCTCTTTTGTAATATTTCTAGAGGAAATATTAATTTGGTAGTGTCCGAGGACGTAAGCTAAATTGGCCGAACCTCGTTAAAACTCTGGTATTTTATTTCTTATTTGTTTGCTTTTATTTAATAGCTTTATGTTGGTTATATTTATTTAGTTATTATTGCTATAAATATCTAAGTGAGTTCTGTCTAGTTGTTGGGTTTTAAGCGGGACCATTGTGACCCCTCCAATTTAACTGGGAATTTTCTTAGTATAATTGTTGGCATAATAATTATCTAAATATTTCTGATAATATTGTTATTAATATTATCGTCGCTTCCGCAACAATTGGTATCCGAGCCAAGGTTTTGTAGTATGCTCTGTGTTTGCAGCTTAGTCTGATCTTACACATCAGAAACATTTCCTAAAGCTTGTGGGTATTCTGCATTTGGTGGCTATTAAGTAGAAGCTATGGCAAAAATGACAGAAGAAAAACCATCCATATCAACAACTTCCACTTCGTACATTTTGCCGAGGATTGGAACTGCAAATACGAGATTTGTAGTGGAAATTTTTGATGGAACAGGTCATTTCGGCATGTGGCAAAGTGAGCTTCTAGATGCCCTCTTTCAACAGGGTCTAGATATTGCCATTGAGGAAGAAAAACCAGAAGGGGTTGATGATAAAGAATGGAAGACCATCAACCGATTGGCATGTGGTACAATTCGATCATGTCTTTCCAGAGAGCAGAAGTATACATTCAGTAAAGAGACTTCTGCAAGTAAATTGTGGAAAGCATTGGAGGAGAAATTTCTGAAGAAGAACAGTCAAAATAAGTTACATATGAAGAAAAGACTGTTTCGTTTCAGTTATGTTCCTGGTACCACGATGAACGAGCACATTACCAATTTTAATCAGCTGGTGGCTGATTTGTTGAATTTGGATGTGACTTTTGAAGACGAAGACTTGGCGTTAATGTTGTTGGGATCGCTTCCTGAGGAGTTTGAGTACCTTGAAACTACTCTACTTCATGGAAAATCGGAAGTAACTTTCAATGAAGTAACTGCTGCATTGTATAGCTATGAACTACGCCGAAAGGATAAGTTGAAAGGTTCAGGTGAAGCAGCAGTGGAAGCATTGGTAACAAGAGGTCGTCAGCAAAGTCAGTCTAAGGGGAAGAGAAGAAAGTCCAAAGGTCGAGCTGTTGCCAAAGATGAATGTTCTTTTTGCAAAGAAAAAGGACATTGGAAGAAAGATTGTCCAAAATTGAAGAAAAAAGGGAAGACTCCGCAAGATGCAAATGTTGCAGAATGCAATAGTGAAGCAGAGTCAGACTTTTCTCTTAGTATGACATCTTCAACATTATATGCAGATGAGTGGATCATGGATTCTGGTTGTTCCTATCATATGTGTCCCATTCGGGAATGGTTCTTTGAATTTCAAAAACTAGATGAAGGGGTTGTTTACATGGGTAATGATAACACATGTAAAATAGCCGGGATAGGTTCAATTAAACTGAGGAGTCATGATGGATCTACTAGAATTTTGCGGGATGTACGATATGTCCCAAAGTTGAAGAAGAATCTCATCTCTTTGGGGTCGTTAGAATCTAAAGGCCTAGTTGTGACAATACGAGATGGAGTTCTTAAAGCAACTTCAGGAGCATTGGTGATGTTGAAAGGCATAAGAAAGAACAATCTGTATTACTACCAAGGTAGTACAGTGGTCGGGACAACAGCAGCAGCAATTACGAGTACCAAGAAGGACGCTGAGGCAACACAGCTGTGGCATATGCGTTTGGGCCATGCTGGTGAAAAATCCTTGCAAACTCTAGCCAAGCAAGGATTATTGAAAGGTACAAAGACTTGCAAACTTGAATTTTGCGAGCATTGTGTTCTGGGAAAACAACGAAGGGTGAAATTTGGCACTGGGATTCACAATACTAAAGGTATTCTGGATTATGTGCATTCTGATGTATGGGGACCGTCCAAGACTCCATCACTTGGAGGAAGACGTTATTTTGTCACCTTTATTGATGATTTTTCCAGACGAGTTTGGGTGTTCCCTATGAAGAACAAAGATGAGGTGCTTGAAGTTTTCCTTAAGTGGAAAACTAAAGTTGAAAATCAGACAGGAAGGAAGATTAAGGTTCTCCGATCAGACAACGGTGGAGAATATAAAAGCGATCCTTTCCTGAAGATATGCCAAGATTGTGGCATAGTAAGGCACTTCACCGTAGGTGGAACACCGCAACAGAATGGGGTGGCAGAGCGTATGAATCGAACGCTTGTGGAGAAAGTTCGATGTATGTTATCTAATGCTGGATTAGATAGAAAGTTTTGGACTGAGGCTGTGACGTACGCTCAACATCTCATCAATCATTTGCCATCATCTGCTATAAATGGCAAGACTCCTTTGGAGAAATGGTATGGAAAACCTGCTACTGATTATGACACCTTGCGCATTTTTGGTTCTATTGCATATTATCATGTGAAAGAATCAAAGTTAGATCCAAGAGCAAAGAAGGCTCTATTCATGGGCTTCAATGCTGGTGTTAAGGGATATCGTTTGTGGTGTCTAGAGGCAAAGAAGACGATAATCAGTAGGGATGTTACCTTTCATGAATCTGCCATGTTGAATAAGGTAAATCCAGAAGGAGTGAGTAGTACTTCACAGCAGGTGGAGTGTACTCCGCAGCAGGTGGAGTTTGAGCAGAGTGTGGTAATTCCAGCAAAAGGTACCACTAGTGATTCTTCATTGGCAGATGCAGAGTCAGATGAGGAAGAGGTTTCTACCCAAGAACCTCAACAGCAATCAGAGCCAATTGCAGTCAGAAGGCAGAGACGAGAAATTCAGAAACCTGCTCGTTTCACTGACATGGTAGCTTATGCACTTCCAGTTGTTGATAATATTCCATCCACTTACACCGAAGCCATTCAGAGTTTAGAGAATTATAGATGGTTAGGTGCAATGGAAGAGGAGATGCAATCTCTAGAGAAAAACAAGATGTGGAAGCTGGCACAACTACCAAAAGGGAAGAAGGCGATTGGTTGCAAAATTTGAAGACACTATTGAAGTTTGTGTTATGAGAAGATGTTCGAAGATGTGGAATATCGCCAAGGTGGAGATTTGTTGAATATTGGCAATATCCCACATTAGGAAAAGATAGAAATGGAGGGGGTTTGGTTTGTTATATATAGAACCCCTCCCCCTTTGGTTGTATCATCCCAAAATCTTCTCTTTTGTAATATTTCTAGAGGAAATATTAATTTGGTAGTGTCCGAGGACGTAAGCTAAATTGGCCGAACCTCGTTAAAACTCTGGTATTTTATTTCTTATTTGTTTGCTTTTATTTAATAGCTTTATGTTGGTTATATTTATTTAGTTATTATTGCTATAAATATCTAAGTGAGTTCTGTCTAGTTGTTGGGTTTTAAGCGGGACCATTGTGACCCCTCCAATTTAACTGGGAATTTTCTTAGTATAATTGTTGGCATAATAATTATCTAAATATTTCTGATAATATTGTTATTAATATTATCGTCGCTTCCGCAACACTAGCTACTTCCACGGTACTTGAGGAGCTAACTATAGTAAAGTGTGGAGATTTGTTCTCAATTCCAAATTTAAATGGGTTTTCCGCTCTTCGAAGTGTCTATGTTTCTGATTGCGGACGCTTGGGAATTGTTCCAATAGCAGGAATATGTTCATCTCTTGAAGAATTTTGCATTTCAGAGTGTAAGGAATTAAGCGAGATAGGAGGCGGGTTGTCTACCTCCACTTGTCTTAAAGAATTAAAGCTAAGTGGCTGTGCTAATTTAAGCTCCATTCCAGATTTGGAAGGATTTTCCTTTCTTCGAAATCTAGATATATCAGAGTGCAGCAAACTGGAAATTGTTCCAATAAGAGGAAGATGTTCATCTCTTGAAAAGCTTCACATTTCCTCGTGTCAAAACTTAAGCAAGATAGGAGATGGGTTGTCTACCTCCAGTTGTCTTAAAGAATTAAAGCTAAGTGGCTGTGCTAATTTAAGTTCCATTCCAGATTTGGAAGGATTTTCCTTTCTTCGAAATCTAGATATATCAGAGTGCAACAAACTGGAAATTGTTCCAATAAGGGGAAGATGTTCATCTCTTCAAAAGCTTCACATTTCCTCGTGTCAAAACTTAAGCAAGATAGGAGACTGGTTGTCGACTTCCACTTATCTTATAGAATTAAAGCTAAGTGGCTGTGCTAATTTAAGTTCCATTCCAGATTTGGAAGGATTTTCCGTTCTTCGAAATCTAGATATATCAGAGTGTAGCAAACTGGAAATTGTTCCAATAAGAGGAAGATGTTCATCTCTTCAAAAGCTTCACATTTCCTCGTGTCAAAACTTAAGCAAGATAGGAGACTGGTTGTCGACTTCCGCTTATCTTATAGAATTAAAGCTAAGTGGCTGTGCTAAATTAAGTTCCATTCCAGATTTGGAAGGATTTTCCGTTCTTCGAAATCTAGATATATCAGAGTGCAGCAAACTGGAAATTGTTCCAATAAGAGGAAGATGTTCATCTCTTCAAAAGTTTCACATTTCCTCGTGTCAAAACTTAAGCAAGATAGGAGATGGGTTGTCTACCTCCACTTATCTTAAAGAATTAAAGTTAAGCGATTGTCCTAATTTATGTTCCATTCTAGATTTGGAAGGATTTCCCTCTCTTAAAATTTTAGATTTATCAAACTGCAACGAACTGGAAATTGTTCCGATAAGAGGACAATGTTCATCTCTTGAAAAGCTTCTCATTTCCGGGTGTCAAAGCAAGATAGAAGATTGGTTGCCTATTGCCACTTGTCTCAAAGAGTTAAAGCTATCCCATTGTGGTAACTTAAATTCCATTCCAGATTTGGAATCTCTTCGAACTTTAGATATATCTAAATGTGACAACCTGGAAATTATTCCAACAGGAAGACTTCCTTTTCTTGAAAAGCTTCACATTTTTCAGTGTGAAAAACTAAGCAAGGTAGGAGACGGGTTTTCTATTTCCTCTTTTGTCAAAGAATTGAGGATAAGGCTTTGCCCTAATTTAAGTTCCATTCCAGATTTGAAAGGATTTTCGTCTCTTCAGAGTTTATGTATATCTGGGTGCAACAAACTGGAAATTGTTCCAATAACAGAAAGGTGCTCATCTCTTGAAGTTCTTGACATTCTTGCATGTGAAAAATTAAGCTACATAGGAAATGGACTGTCTAACTTCACTTGTCTCAAAAAATTGAGGATAGAGACTTGCCCGAATTTGAGGTCCATTCCAAGTATATGTCATGGTCGTCTCACTGAATTAGGTTTCACTGGTGTAGGCCAAGGCTTAACTTGTCTATTACCAGATTTGCTGCAATCCAACACTTGCCTTCGCAAGCTGACACTAGCTGATTTGCCTGATCTAAGATCGATTCCAGAAAGTGTGTGGGAATTGCATTCTCTTGTTCGTTTAACAACCAAAAGGTGTCCAACATTGAGGAGCATTCCAAATGACCGCCTTGGCAGCCTTACTTGCTTGAGAAGTTTAGATATTGGTGGTTTCTCAGAAGAGCTAGAAGAATTCCCAGGTTTTGATTCCATCCAACACCTCAGTGCCTCCCTTAAAGAGTTGCGATTGCTTGGATGGGAAAAGCTAAGTTCTCTTCCTTACCAACTCCGACACCTCACTGCCCTTGAAGGACTAGAGATACAGAGGTTTCACGGCATAGAAGCCTTGCCTGATTGGTTGGGAAACCTCTCCTCTGTAAAGCGTTTGAGAATTGTTTCATGTGATAAGCTCATGTATCTGCCTTCTGAACATGTTATCCGAAGCCTCTCCAAATTAACATCATTTATAATTTCAGCGTGTCCTCGATTAGAGGCAAGATGTTCCAAGGAAAGCGGCCCTGAGTGGTCCAAGATTTCCCACATTCGTAGGATCTCAATTATGAGCAAGCGGTAAGTTCAATATCTGAAACCAAAACGCCTGTACTTTTTGCTTTTGATAAAAGAATGTCATTTCTCTCTAAATTCTTCTTGTTCTTTTCCTCCTAAACTTTCATTTTTTTTCTGCATTTTCGCCAGACCTTTACAGGATTTGTATGGATATGAAGGATTCATAGACTTATTGTCTTGGATGTAAATATAGAGATAGAAAAGTAAGCTCTTTTTTATCCCCATTTCTTTTCAATGCAATTTACATCAGTTCATTCTTCCTGTGATTATCTTTGCATTTTAGTAGACAACCTTTTAATTTTGTTTTGATAAACATTTCATGGATATGAGAAGTCCCTTTGTATATATAATCATTTTGGCAATTCTCTAAGTATATAGTGGATTTCTCCAATTAGACAATATATTTCCGTTCAACTTGGTTGGCTTATTTATTTATTCTTTTTTCAAAAAAAAAAGGTTATTTGTTCACAAATTTGGTTGGTTAATCCATATGACAGATTTTTTGGCTTAATTTTGCAGGATTCACTAATTAGCTTGTACAGCTTAAAGACTCATCAGTCAAAGAGAGAACGTAGAAACTAAATTTATCCATCGAAAAGTAAGTCCTGGTCACCATTACTTTTCCATGTAATTGATGACACTTGTGCAATTTATTAACTTTTAATTTTGCTTTGATGAAGACTACTTAAAAATTTATTTTCAAAATTTAACAAACTATATAATTTAACATTCTTTGTGTTTTGACCACTTGTTTTACCTTGCTTATGAAGTCTTGGTTTAGCAACTTATCTGAAGCATTAAGGATTACTACGTATAAAGCTCTAGTCACATCTGTGAGGTATTCATCATCGTTCTTGTCTTCTGGAAGCCCATTCTTAGCTTGCTTCCAATGGAAGTTATGGTACTACCATCCATGTTCCATTTTTACCCAAATCAGCAGTTCTTGACAACATATGACGTACTTGTTCATTGCAGCCAGCCTATCTTCCGCTTTACCTCCGTTCTCTTTCTGTTTTCCAGAAGGCATCAACTATTATAGTAGGTCAATTAAACAAGAATACTGCTTAAGAAATGTTTTCAAAACTCAACTCACTAGGTAATGATCATTGTTTATGCATTTTGATCACTTATTTTAACTTGTTTGTAGTGTCTTTGGTCATGCAACATTTGCTAAATATATCTCCTACTTGTCTGAAGCATCAAGGATTATGAATAAGGGTTCTTATGAGATCCAACTGGAATTTAGCTTTGTTCCTGAGTCCCATTATTGTTTAGCTCCTGATGGAAGCACTTAGGATAGCCACCCGTTATGGTACTAACCTTGTTACATGTTTCTCCAAGTAAGTTGTCCATGACAAACATATCATATGCTTGTTCATCATATCTTGCTGCTTTACCACCATTCTCTTTCTTAGCCTAGCCTTTTGCATATTGGCAGGCAAAGTGTCTCCCTGCAGAGAAGTGGTGTTACTTAAGATCATAGAGGAAGTCTCTTGCAAGAATCTTCGATACGAGAGATCCAGGCATGCTTCAGATAGGCCAGTGATGAGTGATGACCAACGTAAATTTTAATCTGAGGATTTAAACTTTTATTTCTCTATGTAAAGATTTATGATATTGCTTTATCAGATGAGCTAGTGAGCTAAAAGGCCCCAGCCAAGACCAGAGAGGCCCAGCACCATATATGGGGTATTGGAAAAGTTCATCCACCTTACATGAATGGTGTGACTACTTGATACTATTGAGCAGTGTTTGATTGCAGTCACAGAAAAGGTCCAAGTCAGCTGTGACTACTTGTACAGATTTCGTTTTTCTGTACATAAAATGTTTCTGACAAATCGGCCAGGTAAAAGCTGCATTTTTCCAGAAGGCATCAACTATTATAGTAAGTCAACTAAACAGGAAGACTGCTTACGAAAAATTTTTATATATCAACTCACTAGGTAATTATCATTGTTTATGCATTTTGACCACTTCTTTTGCCTTGTTGTCTTCAGTCATGCAACATCACCCAAGTGTTTTCCCTACTTGTCTGAAGCATCAAGGATTGTGAGTAAGGTTTCTTGTGATATCCGACCAGAATTTAGTTCTGTTCCTGAAAGCCATTCTTGTTTTGCTCCTGACGGAAGCACTTACAATTGCCACCCTTTATGGAACTAACCTTGGCTACCAAATCACCTGTCCTTGACAACATATTGTATGGTTGTTCATTGCAGCATCTTGCCACTTTACCACCATTCTCTTTCTTAACCTATGCCTTTATCCGGACCTGCTTCACATAGGTCAGTGATAAAACAACTAAAATTCAAATCCAAGGGTAAAATTTTTTTCTTCATGTAAAGATATATGATTTTGCTTTATCTGAAGGGGTAGTAAGCTAGAAGGCCTTAGCCATGATCGGAGAGGACCAGCACCAGATTTGATTGGAAAAGCTATTCACAAAGGTACTTTTCCCTCGTAGAATTTCTAGGAGCTAAAACTTATTGAGTTCACCAATTGGATTGCCTTGGAATTAAAAATAGTAACTTCGTTTATCATAAATACTGTGTTTGGATTTTAGCAGGAAAAGGAGCTCGCATCTGTGTATCTAGCTAAGTTGAAGATTTGAGCTTCCATGTCATAATCCAAAATCATCAGAAAAAAAAAGTTGGCTGCCCTGTATTTAAACTTGTTAGTGCCGATTATAATTGTCAGCTTCAACGGTGATACTTCAGTGCAGACTTTACATGCGAGAATCAAAGTTCTCTTAAATAGAAGATTTGATCTTCAAGGAATTTGATGACAGTAAGATGTTTTTAGTGGGATTTGTGAATGTCATTGATTGTACTTGAACGCCCCTTCTATGCATATATAGTGAACGACTAGTGTAGGTTAATTGTAGAAATTGGAGAGCATTTTATTTGTTAAGTCAGGAACTACTTTTTTTAGTGCAAAACTGTAAGTAAACTGAATTGTGTTCATCAGCTTGGATCTAAGCTTTGAAGGGGAAAAGATTTAGAGGGAAAGTTATTTAGTTAGAAGTATAGGACTGAAGCTGTAACTTGCTGAGTGAGTTGCCGTTGAATAAGGCTCCGCAGTCGTAGGAAATTTCCGAACTTCTTTAGCATTTTTAAGACTGAATTCTTTCTCGAAAATGCCGGAGAAATGTTTGAACAGTGACCAGTAATGAATTAAAGATTCTCTGTGGTCGTATGCAGTAACTTTTATGAGTCTTATCCAATGATACATCGTCATGATGTATTTAACTTGTTTTTATTTGGTTTAAATTGTGCTATTAGTCATTATATTATCCGTAAATTATAGATTTTATTTTTATACTTTAGTTGGGTCCATTTTAATTGCTATATCTTTTGAGTTATAAAATTTCGGTATTATTACACATGAAATGATATGTCAACTTATTATTTTCATTTATTACTCAAAAATAATAATTAATAAATTTAATAGATCTTGTTTACACCAAGATTAAATTTTCGAAAAATTGAAAAGTAAAAAAATTAAAAATACAAATGAAAAATATGAATTAAATTTACTACTTTACGCATAATGCAAGTTTAATGATAAAACTCAACCAAGTAAATTTAATTGTTACTATTTAAATTAGGATTGAAATTTCAATATTTGAAAAGTAAGCAAACAACTAATACATAAATTGACCTTTTATTTTTGCTTAATGATAAATTTAGCACTTAATATTTACATTTTTAATCAATATGACTTACTTTTAGCTAATTTTAGCCCTCAACATTTTAGAAAGAGGTACATTTCACCACCAATTTTTCAAAAAAAAAGTCAAACTTATTGTTTATAACAGAAATACTGACTAAAACATTACGATTTTTAAACATAACAATTTGCATGACAATCTACACTTACTTCAAGCTCTTTTTTTTTTTTATGCTCTTCATAATTTTTATAATCTTGATTTTTTATTATTTGTAAATTATTTGTCAATATAGTATATATATAATAAATAGTGCCGTATCAATATGAAATATACATTAACTATCACATTAATTATCACGTCAACATCATCAAAAAATAGTATTTTAGTTGGCATTTCTAATAAAAGTGATGATTCAACTTTTTTTTTAAGATTAATGGTTAAATTTAACTAAAAAAAACATCAAATTAACAATCTATACAAACATTAAAACAAGACAATACAAGGATATTCACCAGAATAAAGTACCACTACTTATCATCACTTTCATCGTAGTTTTGGCACAAAGATAGGAGACCAGTGCTTGTATCATCATCAACTTTTTCTTCTTTCTTCTCTGGTTTCTTCTTCATCACAACGAGATTATCACGGCGCCAAAACTACAATGAAAGTGATGATGAATAGTGATACTTTATTTTAGACAATATTCTTGCGTGTTTGGTACATGGTAAAAAAATATAAAGAGTATTGGTACTTGGCAGTTGGCACAAGGATAGGAGACCAATACTCTGTATCATTAGTAACTTTTCTTCTTTCTTCTCTGGTTTCTTCTTCACAATCGAGATTATCACCGGTAACTTGAATGGACGACTCCTTGAACCACTTGGACCTTCTGTTAACGAACAAATACATTCATTATCATATTCGTAATACAAAATCAATATATACTAATTCAAAAAAGTTCTAAGCATTAGTCAGTCAATCATTTCCAAAATTTTATTTCAAGGATCTTTGAATCTTTTCAGGGTACTTATTACTATGATAAATTTTGCAAATATTTGGATTGAAAATCAGTAATTAACTTACAGTCAACAACAGAGATGGTGTGATAACAAGCGTTAGGAGGATAGCAAGATTGACAGAAAGCACTGATGAGACAGTGAAGCCTTGGTGCTCAAGTATTTTAGTAATGTTTTGTTTTAATAAATTGCAATGATATTTGAATAGTTCCAGATAATGGTTTTGTACCAAATAGATTGAGAATTAATGCAGACTAGTTGAACCGTTCTTTTTTATATATGAAAAAAATGAATTGGTGATGAATACTGCAAATACCTTTACTGCTAGAATCATCCGGCAAACTAGCTTTTGTCAAAGCATCTGTAGGGTTCTTCTGACACCTTTCTCCTCAGCACACCATGCACACCAAAGCTTGAGTTAAGGGATTCAATAATGGCGATTCTATTTTCAACAATTGAGGTGAAAAAAAGGGAAAAATACAGCAAGTCCCACTTCTGCAAACATAAATTGATATCATGTGGAACTTCGCATTGACGTAGGTCAAACTGACTACCCAATGGTATATTCTCGAACAAGCCTATTCCTTTTTGAAACTAAAACTGAACATGAGTATAGGAGTGTTTGGGCTTTTTTTATAAAAATAGCCTAAAAATTTTAATTAATTATCAAAATAATCCATTTTTTTAGTTAAACACAAAAATGACCTAAAATCTACCGTAAAAGTTGGTGGAGTCAATTTGGCTCCGCCAATATGCCACGTCAGCAACCAAGAAAAAAATTAATTTTTTGATGGAGCCATGTAGAATGGCACCACTTGTATAAATACTAAGAAGATACTGCAATTTCTAAAAATATGGAGGACTTTAAATTAAAATTTCTATTTTCTAGTGGAGCCCTTTCATTTGGCGCCACCAGATTCGCCTGACACCCTTTTACTTTTTTTTTTAAGTTTTGTCCTTTTTTTTAATACTTTTTTTAAGTTTTGTCTTTATTATTATTTTTTATTTTATTTTTTATTATTAATTTTAAAAAATTTAAAATGTATATTTGAAATTTTTTATAATATATATTTTTTTAAATTTTAAATATATATTTTTGAAATTATTTTTTCAATTTTAAATATTATTTTTTAAATATTAAATATTTTTTAATAATATAAAACATCTAAATATTTTATTATTAGTTTTATAATATTTTTAATATTTTTAATTTGTTTCATAATATTTTATATTATGATTCTTTTCCTTTACAAGCTTTCTATATTTAGATTAATTTTTTTTATAAATTAAAAACTCATTTTTGAAAAAAATCTTTGAATATTTTTATGATTCTTTTCCTTGACAATTAAAAAATCTTTTCAAAATCATATTTTTATATATGTTAAATCAAGCAATCGATTCTATTAATTCAATTTTAAAAATCATTATACCAAATGGCAAACAATAAATTGACTTTACACGTATCATGTCATTAAGATTTTAAGTGTTCATAAGACAACCATGATTGCAAAGCTATATTTTTTTTATTTAAGTCAGAACATTAATAATAATGATTGCAAACCATGATTTATATATTTGTTTTTTTATTTACGAGTTTTTAATTTTTTTATAATTTATTTATTATTAATAATAATGTTTAGGTTATATTATATCAAATAATAATTATTTACTAATTTTATATCAAATAAAATTATTTTTTATAGTTTTTGAACTCTAAAATTTTCTATTTCTTTAAATTTATATTATTTATTATTTTATTTTTCTAAGATGTCTATCTCAATTGATTTTGTTTTCGTTGATCCCAAAATTTGGTATATAATACCGTCTTTATAAGTAAATTTAAAAGCAAAAGCTGACTTTATAATTAATAAAAATTAAATAACTAATTATAAAAATAAAGCACTTTTTTAAAATTTTAAATATTATTTTTTAAATATTAAATATATTTTTAATAATATAAATCATTTAAATATTTTAAAGATATGACCTTTCACTTTTATTATTAGTTTTATAATATTTTAAATATTTTTTTAATTTGTTTCATAATATTTTAAATTATGATTTTTAATTATTTAAAGATATTCAAACCTTTTAAAATTTTGACTTTTGAAATTCGTTTGTGATTCTTTTCCTTTACAAGCTTTCTATATTTAGATTAATTTTTTTATAAATTAAAAAATCAATTTTGAAAAAAAATCTTAGAATATTTTTATGATTCTTTTCCTTTACAATTAAAAAATCTTTTCAAAATCATATTTTTTATATATGTTAAATCAAGGCAATCGATTCTATTAATTCAATTTTGAAAACCATGACACCAAATGGCAAACAGCAAATTGGCTTTACACGTGTCATGCCATTAGATTCTAAGTGTCCATAGGACAACTATGATTACAAAGCTATATTTTCTTCTTTTAAGTCAGAACATTATTTTAAGATTTATATATTTGTTTTTTATTTAAGAGTTTTTAATTATTTTATAATTTATTTTTATTAATAATAATGTTTAGGTTATATTATATCAAATAATAATTATTTACTAATTTTATATCAAATAAAATTATTTTTTATAATTTTTATGATCGGGTCACCTCGTAATTCAATCATTTGAATAAAAATTTAAAATTACTAAAACGACGATTTTTTGGTCTACGAAATCCAAAAAATGGGTTCAGTAGTGGGTTACGCAATGGAATGATTAACGCCCTCGTAACATCCAAAATTGGTACCCAATTGATTATTTGATGTCTTTATGTAGAAAGTTAAAAATTCGGAAAGAATTTAAAATACGATCGTTTTTTACATTAATGTATATTTTTTTTTGGAATGCTTAAATAACTCGAAAATATATTGAAGACTTTCTTATCTCGAGGCTATAAAACGACACGTCCCGTAAGTTAAGACATGACATTTCAAATCCTTGAGAATAATTTGGCCTTTGATTCTTACATATTTTAATTTTTGAAAGGATATTTAATTATTTGAATTCAACGAGAAAAATCGAAACCCCGTAAATTAAGATGCGATTTTACTGAATCTTTCAAATACAGAACCTTGCCTATTTTTGAAAATTTTATTTATATGTTCGGATAAAAATTAATGATATAAAATATTATGTTGATGAATGACGGTACAAAATGATGATATACGAATGAACGCGACAATAAAATGACAATAATGAATATACTAATGAGAAAATAAAAACAAAAATCTTTACATGTATATATACATAGCCTCGAAGAGAAAAAAAGAAAGAAAAAGAAGATAAAAGCAAAATCTGATCTACTTTTTTTTGTTACTTCGTATTGATTCTGTCGGGACTAGAGGTGTTCATGGGCCGGGCCGGGCCGGGTCCAGAAAAAAATTTGGCCCGGGTCCTAGGCCTGGGCCCGGGCCAGGGCCCGGCCCGAAATATGGGCCTAGAATTTTGCCCAGGCCCGGCCCGGGAAAAAATTCATAAGCCATCAATAAACGGGTCAGATCTTTAAGCCATCATTTGAGGTTTCACCATTGCCACTCAATAAACGGGTCAGATCCTCATCATCGTTGCAAACATCATCTGAAATCCTTCGAACAAATTCCTTTGGCTTCTGCATTAAAGATGACACCAATGTTAGAAACATGCCCGCCTAGAACAAGGAGCAATCACAACTGGTGATACTAAAAGCAATACACCGATTCTAACCTGGAAAATCGATTTAATGAGGGCTTCATCTTCTTCTTCTATTTTCTTTTCCTGTTACCATTATAACTTTGTAGTCAGAATCACAAAAGAGAAGAAATATAAGCATGCTAAGCGACGTGATTACTACTTATCACTTCAATCCACACTTGTATGTATTTGTACTCATCTCCCTCTCACATCAAGTATTAAGGTAAATAATGCAAGCATTCATAAATATTCTAATATCAGAGTTCAGATTTAAGAGAAATTACCTGATATGATAAAATTAAGTTGGCATATTTCAGGGGAAAGATTTATCCATAGAAAGCAAATTCAACTTTTTCCCCTATTTCCTAGGATTATGTATAATTAAAGAAATGCAGCATAAAAGTGTTCTCAGCGAAACCATAAATTCCATTCAGGATTCGCAATTGCAACCAAAGATGCACCTTTGATTTAGAAGAAACTGGAAATTTTCAAATAGAATACAAACGAAACACAATCGTGAGATTTCTATTCAAAGAAGCAGCTTAAGCTATTAAGAAATAAGTAGAAGTATCTTACCTTTTCTGCGGCAGTGCGTTGCAAGGCCTCCAGCATTGAATCTACGCTCACCGTAGCATGTCTGGACTGCAATATAAGATAGTAAGATAGACTACCATTAGCATCAGAGAAAAGAAAATTGTACCTATTCCCATCTTGATAGACAAATGTCTAACAGTAGACCCGTTAACAGACATTATTTTGGTCATATCAATCGAAACTCAACATGTGCTCTTCCTAGATTCAGATTCTAAAAATAAAAGACTCAAAAACCTGGTTCATTGACATCCACAATAATCAAAAACAAGGTTAAAGCTTTATTTTCTTTTTATAACAGTAATGTTGCAGTTATCTCCTGCATATTAAACAAAAGTTGGTTTAAGTGTTTAGCTACCTTCATAGACTTCATTTCATCAAGCGCAGCAAGGATATCCATCTCTCTTTTTGAATCCAACGTTCTGTTCTCCAAAGATTTCATCGCATCCCCCATTTCTTCAGATTCCCTTTTCCATCTCTCTTTCTCCGCTTCCTAACAAAAGGAAAGATGAAAGAATATTATTATACATATCCAGCAATGTTAAAAGAACTATAGCTACATTTAGCTTGATACACAAAGCTCTCACCGCATCTTCAGCACGCCAAGGTTCAAAATTTCTTGTTGCACCCGATTCAACAACATAATCTGAATTTTGTGGATCAGTCTTTATCGTCATCTCCGCAGAGCACTTGGTGCATTTGAAATAAAACCTAAATATTTGGATTCCCAAATATGTCTGCAAATAAGAGAAAAGTAACTAAATGCACCTCAATCATTAATTAGAGAGAAGTGAAAACCTGAAAGTTGTGTACTAACTACAGCATTTAACCACGTTATTTGGACTAAGTGTGAGTATAGTACAAGGCATGTGAAAGTTCCTTTTTACAATAAAATGCAAGATTTTAATTTCATATATAACAATGAGTTTACAATTAGTATTGCATTATAATTGTTTGCTCATCTTTCAACCAATTAACATGATTTTAATTACTATTACATTCTAATAACCAAACATAACCTCACAAGAGCATAAAATAACTTCGAATTATTGCTGCTTCTACGTATTTTTTTTCTTAAATTTAAAGTTAGAATGAAAAAAAAACCCTAATATTACTAAACAAATAAACCGAAGCTAAAGTGTAAAAAGAAAGCACAAAACAAACCTCGCCGATAACATTTCTCTGCGTGAATTGAACTTGGTGCCTTTATAAATATAGTTTCCGCAGGTATTACAACGTATGTTCAGCGGAAGCATCATACGAACCTTCATCTGTTGATTCTTCGGTCGCCGGACCCTCGGAAGCTTGGACGGATCGAAGTCCGGCGGGTAACATTTGTTCAGTACTTTTCTTTCTCCCATCTTTGAAGATCACAAAAGATTTTCGATCGGGATCTCAAATCAAAATATAGCAGAGCAATGCAGAGGCGGAGGTAGAGCCTAAGACAACTAAAAATCTTATAAATAAAAAGTAGAAATTCAATCTTCAAATCAAATTTAGGATTTTGAAAATAGAAAGAAGAGAAAAGAGAAAGGGGATGGGAGGAAGACAAATATTTTTTGTCGATTGGTATAATATTTATTTATTTGGATTGATTTTTTTTTAAAGAAAACTCTGGATTTTTATTCAAATCAGGCCCAAAATAAAACTCAACAGAACCAAAATAAACAAACCAACGTCAAAACATAGAATGGTCCAAAATCAAAACCGAAGCAGATAAAACAAAAGCAAAACAAAAGGTCAGCCCAAAACAAAGATCCAGCAAAAGAATCGACGGGTAGGCCTTAGAGACTTCTGCGTCCCAGCTGTATTCCTACGGATAACCCCCCCCTTGAAAACAACAAACCGTGTGGAAATAACGCATGATTCATAATTATCATCCATCAAATCCATCAGAAAACAGTACTATTCCACCTAACCTTCTTAAATACACCAGCTTAAACAGTACTATTCCACCAAACCTTCTTAAATACACCGGCTTAAACAGTACTATTCCACCAAACCTTCTTAAATACACCAGCTTTCTTAAAAACGCCAACAACCAGATTACTTCTCTTCTTCAGATGAAATCTTATACGAAAATGATTTTTATATATTATTACTAGTTAAATTCCATTATTAGTCCCTATACTTTATGAAAGTTATAAATTTAATCCATAAACTTTAATTTTGCCGCTTTTAGTCTATATACTTTTTGAATTTTAAAATTTAAGTGCTCACCAAAATGATAACTATGAAATATATTAAGTTTTGCTATTTTTAAAATATGATTCGTCAAAATTATTATCATATATGTAATGTTATGTTGTTCGTTATTTCTAGATATTACTCACTAAAAATTTAATTAATAATTGTAATTTTCATTAGTATTAAAATTTTAAATTTTGAAAAGTATCAGGACTTAAAATGGTTCAAATGGAGAGATCGAACTAAATTTATGACTGTATGCATAGTATAAAATTAGTAATTAAATTTAACCAATCGAATTTAACTACTATTTTTTGTGCAAAAAGCATAGGAACTAAACCAATCAATTTGAAAAGTAAAGAGACTAAAATTGATTAAATTAAAGTACATGAACTAAGTTTCACAACTTTCACAAAGTATAAAGACTAGTAGCACAATTTAACTACAAACATTTATATCATTATTTTATTATAATAAAATTTATTAAATAATATTAGAATTAATTGTATACTATTTTAGGGTAAACTACACAAAGTTCACTAAATTATTAGTAAATAACATTTTAATCACTCAATTTTAAAAAGTTACAAAATGATCACTAAAATATTATTTAAGTCATTAAGTTGTTATATTACTATTGTGTAGAGTTCTCTGTTCGCCCCGGCTACACCAATAAAAAATAATTCTCATTCTCTTTTTCTATAATTCATTTTTTTGAAATAATTTTGAGTGTCATAAATCTGCAAATCAAAATCTAAATAGTTTTCTTCTTCTACATGTCGATAGGTATTGATTTATCATACTGATCATCTGACCACCACTTGGAAATTTGCTAGCTAAGCTTTTAATAAAAACAACATAATTTGATGACTTAAATAAAAACTTTTAAATAGTCTAATGGTCTTTTTATAACTTTTTAAAATTAAATGCATAAAACGAAAACTTAATAATAGTATAATGACCCTTAGTGTAATTTACCCCATCCAAAATTACTTATTAATATTAGTTTATTGGTCTCTTGAAATTCTCGTCAGCGCAGGCAGGTGGTAGTTTAACGCTCATTGACTTTACAATTTGCATTTACCAAAAGCAATTCATCATCAAATCTCTCCTGCATTTAGTTTCCTTGACTCGGTATGATCTTTCACCCATTTCCATTTTCTGTTGCTTTTTACAAATGTTCTTCGGTTCTTTCATATAGAGTCAAGAGCTTTCCCTAACATTTCAAGCTTTTTATTTTTGAAGCAAAGATGGCTGAAGCTTTCGTTAGTGCTGTTGTGGGAGAAGCGGTGTCAAAAGCGGCGTCAGTTGCGGTTGAGATGATAAGCCTTGGATGGGGCTTCAAGGATGAGATTCAGAGGCTTGAAAACTCACTAGAAATGGTTGGAGCTTTCTTGCAAGATGCAGAGGGAAAGCAAAAGCAAATAAATTCAGTGAAGCTTTGGTTGGAGGGGCTCAGAGATGTTGCCTATGAGGCTGGTGAGGTCCTGGATGAGATTACTTATGAGTTTCTCAGAAGGAAAGTGGAGGTTGGGGTTCAGATGTGGAGAAAGCTACGAGACCTTCCATCTACTGTCATATTTCGGCACAACATGGCTAATAGAGTTAAGGACATCCTTAATTCCTTGGACCACCTTAACAAAAAAGCCAAAGACTACGGTCTCCAACAATTAGCCATAGATCAAAGAATTTTTATTCCATCAAATGTGGAGACAGTCTCCTTCCTGGATGACTCAAACATTGTTGGAAGGAAAAATGATGTCTCAAAAGTTGTTGACATGTTAGTCAGTCCCCAAGATGATCGAACTGTCTCTGTTGTGCCTATAGTTGGAATGGCGGGTATCGGGAAAACTACTTTAGCAAGGCTAGTCTACAATGATGTGGATGTGGAAAGGCGTTTTGATGTAAGATTTTGGGTGTGTGTTTCGGCTGACTTCAATGTCAAAAGAATTTTAAGAGAAATGCTGGAGCATTTTAAGGGGACTTCGATACCTCAAAACTTGAATGCTTTAACGGCGAAACTGAAGGGGAAGATTGAGCAGGCCAAAAGGGGAAATGAACAGATCAAATATCTTCTTGTACTTGATGATGTGTGGAATGTTGAACAATGGGATGAACTAATGTGGTGTTTGGAAGGGGTTAATAAGAATCGGGGGAATAAAGTTATTGTAACAACCCGCATTGAAGATGTGGCATTAAAAGTGGAAACACTTCCTAATCAAAGGCATCAGCCTGGAAAATTAAAAGATGAGGAGTGCTGGTCCATAATTCAAGAAAAAGCACGTGGAGACTCCCCAATATCTCCCAGCTTAGTGTTAATTGGCGAGGACATTGCTAAACAATGTCACGGTGTGCCTTTAGCAGCAAAAGTTATTGGAGGTACAATGCGCAAATTTGAAAAGAGTCGGGGTGCATGGTTGAAAATTCAAAAAAGTGATGTATGGGATTCGGTTAATAGTGTGCTAAGGTTAAGTTTCGATCACTTGTCTTCTCCATGTTTAAAGAAGTGTTTTGCATACTGCGCCATGTTTCCTAAAGATTTTTGCTTTAGAAAGGAGCAATTAATCCAACTCTGGATGGCTGAAGGATTTCTTGGCGCTTCTAAAGAAATGATGGATACTGGTAACAGATATTTCCATGAATTGTTATCAAATTCCTTATTCCAAGATGTGGGGAAGGACAGGTGCGGAAATATTTTGACTTGCAAGATGCATGACATGGTGCATGATCTGGCTTTGTCTGTCTCAAAGTTTGAGACTTTGATTTTCCAAGAAAATTCCAGTTCCAGCACAGATGAAGTTTCTCATATTCAGCATCTCAGTATTGGTTATGATGGGGAATCCTTACCAATACTTTTAACAGCTGTTGCTCCAAAATTGCACTCTTTGTTCTCAGAGATTGATGTGTTCAAGAAATTGTCAAGAACCTTCACAAGCTTACGAGTCCTAAAATTTTCCGGTGCTGATTATATTCTTGAGTTGCCTGCTTCCCTCGGCGACTTGAAGCACTTGAGGTATATGGACATCTCGAAGACTTCTATCAAAGTGCTGCCTCGATCCATAACCAAACTTTACATGTTACAAACATTAAGGTTCATGGGTTGTAGGGAAATCGCATTTCCAGATGGATTGAGAAATTTGATAAGCTTGAAGCACATCCATTATGACCAGCAAAGGTCTCAACCAATTGAGCTTCGACACCTAATTTCTCTCCAAACATTGCCAATGTTTTTTGTTAGGGATATCGAATTTCATCTTGATGCTCTAGAATGCCTCAACGAACTTGGTGGAGAATTGAGGATATGCAATCTGCAGAGTGTTAGGGACAAGGAAGAGGCTCGCAAAGCAAATCTACGGCTTAAAACAAAATTGTGCAAGGTAATATTCGAATGGTCAGAATTTAGCAATGACACCTGTGAGGAAGTGCTGGAAGGTCTCCAACCCCACTCAGGTTTGCAAAGCTTAATTGTTTGGAATTATGGAGGGGAAAAGCTCCCATCTTGGATGTCAAGACCCGTTCATGGTTCTAATATTGGTTCACTGCTTCTTGACAATTTGATGGAGTTGGAATTAAACAGTTGCATCAATTGTAAAAGTCTTCCACCATTGGGCCAACTGCAGAGTCTCAAGTTTCTTGCACTGAGGAATATGGGGAAGGTGAAACGCATCGGTAATGAGTTTTATTGCGATGGAAGTGGTCAATGTGAGATTGAGGTGTTTCCTGCATTAAAAACATTCATGCTACGGCAAATGAAAAATTTGGAAGAATGGACAGCAACGACAGCAGCAACCATGTTCCCTTGCTTAGAAGAGTTGCTTGTTTCTGATTGCCCCTTATTAGAAAGTGTTCCCCTGACGGGAGGATGTTTGTCTCTTAAAAAGCTCTGGGTTGAGGATTGTTCAAAATTAAGCCGTATAGGGGATGGACTAGCTACTTCCACGGTACTTGAGGAGCTAACTATAGTGAAGTGTGGAGATTTGTTCTCAATTCCAAATTTGAATGGGTTTTCTGCTCTTCGAAGTGTCTATGTTTCCGATTGCGGACGCTTGGGAATTGTTCCAATAGCAGGAATATGTTCATCTCTTGAAGAATTTTGCATTTCAGAGTGTAAGGAATTAAGCGAGATAGGAGGCGGGTTGTCTACCTCCACTTGTCTTAAAGAATTAAAGCTAAGTGGCTGTGCTAATTTAAGCTCCATTCCAGATTTGGAAGGATTTTCCTTTCTTCGAAATCTAGATATATCAGAGTGCAGCAAACTGGAAATTGTTCCAATAAGAGGAAGATGTTCATCTCTTCAAAAGCTTCACATTTCCTCGTGTCGAAAACTAAGCAAGATTGGAGATGGGTTGTCGACCTCCACTAATCTTGAAGAATTGAAGTTAAGTGATTGTCCTAATTTAAGTTCCATTCCAGATTTGGAAGGATTTTCCTTTCTTCGAAATCTAGATATATCAGAGTGCAGCAAACTGGAAATTGTTCCAATAAGAGGAAGATGTTCATCTCTTGAAAAGCTTCACATTTCCTCGTGTCAAAACTTAAGCAAGATAGGAGACGGGTTGTCGACCTCCAGTTGTCTTAAAGAATTAAAGCTAAGTGGCTGTGCTAATTTAAGTTCCATTCCAGATTTGGAAGGATTTTCCTTTCTTCGAAATCTAGATATATCAAAGTGCAGCAAACTGGAAATTGTTCCAATAAGGGGAAGATGTTCATCTCTTGAAAAGCTTCACATTTCCTCGTGTCAAAACTTAAGCAAGATAGGAGACGGGTTGTTGACCTCCAGTTGTCCTATAGAATTAAAGCTATGTGGCTGTGCTAATTTAAGTTCCATTCCAGATTTGGAAGGATTTTCCTTTCTTCGAAATCTAGATATATCAGAGTGCAGCAAACTGGAAATTGTTCCAGGAAGGGGAAGGTGTTCATCTCTTGAAAAGCTTCACATTTTCTCGTGTCAAAACTTAAGCAAGATAGGAGACTGGTTGTCGACTTCCACTTATCTTATAGAATTAAAGTTAAGTGGCTGTGCTAATTTAAGTTCCATTCCAGATTTGGAAGGATTTTCCGTTCTTCAAAATCTAGATATATCAGAATGCAACAAACTGGAAATTGTTCCAATAAGAGGAAGATGTTTATCTCTTCAAAAGCTTCACATTTCCTCGTGTCAAAACTTAAGCAAGATAGGAGACTGGTTGTCGACCTCCACTTATCTTGAAGAATTGAAGTTAAGTGATTGTCCTAATTTAAGTTCCATTCCAGATTTGGAAGGATTTTCCTTTCTTCGAAATCTATATATATCAGAGTGCAGCAAACTGGAAATTGTTCCAATAAGAGGAAGATGTTCATCTCTTCAAAAATTTCACATTTCCTCGTGTCGAAAACTAAGCAAGATTGGAGATGGGTTGTCGACCTCCACTATTCTTGAAGAATTGAAATTAAGTGATTGTCCTAATTTAAGTTCCATTCCAGATTTGGAAGGATTTTCCTTTCTTCGAAATCTAGATATATCAGAGTGCAGCAAACTGGAAATTGTTCCGAGAGTAGGGCAGTGCTCGTCTCCTAAACTGTGTCACGTTCTTACACGTGGAATAATGACACCGTGTCTCGTCCCTATGCCCAGAAAATTGAGGATAGTGAACTGCCCGAATTTGAGGTCCATTCCAAGTCTATGTCACTATTGTCTCACTGAATTAGACTTCACTGGTTTAGGCAAAAGCTTAACTTGTCTGTTAGATTTGCTGCAATCCTACACTCTCGTTCACAATCTGACACTATCTGATTTGCCTGATCTAAGATCGATTCCAGAAAGTTTGGGGAAATTGCGTTTTCTCCGTCATTTAACAATCAAACAGTGCCCAACATTGAGGAGCATTCCAAATGACTGCCTTGGCAGCCTTACTTGCTTGAGAAGTTTAGATATTGGTGGTTTCTCAGAAGAGCTAGAAGAATTCCCAGGTTTTGATTCCATCCGACGCCTCAGTGCCTCCCTTACAGAGTTGCGATTGCGTGGATGGGCAAAGCTAAGTTCTCTTCCTTACCAACTCCAACACCTCACTGCCCTTGAACAGCTGGAAATACTGACATTTCACGGCATAGAAGCCTTGCCTGATTGGTTGGGAAACCTGTCCTCTATAAAGCGGCTGGGAATCGATTCATGTGATAAGCTCGTGTATCTGCCTTCTGAACTTGTTAGGCGAGGCCTCTCCAAAGTTATAGCATTTCAAATTTCAGCGTGTCCTCTATTAGACATAAGAAGGTCCAAGGAATGCAGCTCCGAGTAGTTCAATATTTCCGTCATTCGTAGAACCCCAATTAAGAGAAAGCGGTAAGTTCAATATCTAAAACCAAAACATCTGTACTTTGGGCATTTGATAAAAGTATATCATTTTTCTCTAAATTGTTCTTCTCCTTGTTCTTTTCATCCTAAAATCTTGTCTAGTTTCAAACTGAACTTTCATTTCTTTTTTGTGGCATTTTTGCCAGAACTTTACAGGATTTGGATGGATATGAATGATTCATTGACTTATCATCTCAGAAGTAAATATATAGATAGAAAAGTAAGTTCTTTTTCTTATACCCATTTCTTTTCGATAAGTTCTTTTTCTTATACCCATTTCTTTTCAATGCAATTTACATCAGTTCATTCTTCCTGTGATTATCTTTGCAATTTAGTAGACAACCCTGTAATTTTGCTTTGACAAACATTTCATGGATATGACAAGTCCCTTTGTATATATAGTCATTTGGCAATTCTTTTAAGTATTTGGTCGGTTTCTCCATTTAGACAAGATATTTCCCTTCAGCTTGGTAGGCTTATTTATTTATTTTTTCTTTTTAAAAAATAAGAGGTTATTTGTTCACAAATTTGCAGGATTCACTAATTAGCTTGTACAGCTCAAAGACTCATCAGTCATAAAGAGAACGTAGAAACTAAATTTATCCATCGAAAAGTAAGTTCCGGTCACAATTTCTTTTCCATGTAATTGATGACACTTGTACAATTTATTAACTTTTAATTTTGCTTTGATGAAGACTACTTAAAAATTTATTTTCAAATTTTAATAAACTATATAATTGAACATTCTTTGTGTTTTGACCACTTGTTTTACCTTGCTTATGAAGTCTTTGGTTTCACAACTTATCTGAAGCATTAAGGATTACTATGTACAAAGCTCTAGTCACATCTGTGAGGTATTCATTATCGTTCTTGTCTTCTTGCAGCCCATTCTTAGTTTGCTTCCAATGGAAGTGATGGTACTACCATCCTTGTTTCATTTTTACCCAAATCAGCAGTTCTTGACAACATATCACGTACTTGTTCATTGCAACCAGCCTATCTTGCCGCTTTACCTCCGTTCTCTCTGTTTTCTAGAAGGCATGAACTATTATAGTAGGTCAACTAAACAAAGAATACTGCTTATGAAATTTTTTCAAAACTCAACTCACTAGGTAATTATCATTGTTTATGCATTTTGATCACTTATTGTTAACTTGTTTGTAATGTCTGTGGTCATGCAACATTTGCTAAATATATCTCCCTACTTGTCTGAAGCATCAAGGATTATGAATAAGGGTTCTCATGAGATCCAACTGGAATTTAGCCTTGTTCCTGATGGAAGCACTTAGGATAGCCACCCGTTATGGTACTAACCTTGTTACATGTTTCTCCAAGTCAGCTGTCCTTGACAAACATATCATATGCTTGTTCATCATATCTTGCTGCTTTACCACCATTCTCTTTCTTAACCTAGCCTTTTGCATTTTGGCAGGCAAAGTGTCTCCCTGCAGAGAAGTGGTGTTACTTAAGATCATAGAGGAAGTCTCTTGCAAGAATCTTCAATATGAGAGATCCAGGCATGCTTCAGATAGGTCAGTGATGAGTGATGACCAACTTAAGTTATAATCTGAGGATTAAACTTTTTTTCTCTACGTAAAGATTTATGATTTTGCTTTATCAGATGAGCTAGTGAGCTAAATGGCCTCAGCCAAGACCAGAGTGGCCCAGCACCGTACATGGGGTATTGGAAAAGGTCATATGGTAATGGTGTGACTACTTGATGCTATTGAGCTGTGTTTGATTGCAGTCACAGAAAAGGTCCAAGTCAGCTGTGACTACTTGTACAGATTTAGTTTTGTTGTACATAAAATGTTTCTGACAGATTAGCCGGGAAAAAGCTGCATTTTTCCAAAAGGCATAGACTATTATAGTAAGTCAACTAAACAGGAAGACTGCTTATGAAAAATTTTCAAATTTCAACTCACTAGGTAATTATCATTGTTTATGCATTTTGACCACTTCTTTTGCCTTGTTGTCTTCAGTCATGCAAGTCACCTAAGTATTTCTCCTACTTGTCAGAAGCCTCAAGGATTGTGAATAAGGTTTCTCGTGATATCCGACCGGAATTTAGTTCTGTTCCCGAAAGCCATTCTGGTTCTGCTCCTGAAGGAAGCACTTGCGATTGCCATCCCGTTATGGAACTAACCTTGGCTACCCAAATCAGCTGTCCTTGACAACATATTGTATGCTTGTTCATTGCAGCATCTTGCCACTTTACCACCATTCTCTTTCTTAACCTATTCCTTTTGCATTTTTGCAGGCGAAGTGTCTCCCTGTAGAGAAGTGGTGTTACTTAAGGCAAATAGAGGAAGTCTCCTGCAAGACTCTTTGATATGAGAGATCCGGACATGCTTCACATAGGTCAGTGATAAAACAACTAAAATTCAAATCCAAGGGTTAAAATTTTTTCTTCATGTAAAGATTTATGATTTTGCTTTATCTGATGGGGTAGTAAGCTAGAAGGCCTTAGCCATGACCGGAGAGGACCAGCACCAAATATGAATGGAAAAGCTATTCACAAAGGTACTTTTCCTTCATAGAATTTCTAGGATCTAAAACTTATTGAGTTCACCAATTGGATTGCCTTGGAATTAAAAATAGTAACTTAGTTGATCATAAATACTGTGTTTGGATTTTATCAGGAAAAGGAGCTAGCATCTGTGTATCGAGCTAAGTTGAAGATTTAAGCTTTCAGGTCATAATCCAAAATCATCAGAAAAAAAAGTTGGCTACCCTGTATTTATATCAAGCAAAGAGAGCTTGTTAGTGCCGATTATAATTGTCAGCTTCAATGGTGGTACATCAGTGCAGACTTTACATGCGAGAATCAAGCCAAGTAAAGATTGTTTCAATACAATCAAAGTTCTCTTAAATAGAAGATTTGATCTTCAAGGAATTTGATACAGTAAGATGTTTTTAGTGAGATTAGCGAATGTCATTGATTGTACTTGAACGCCCCTTTTATGTATATATAGTGAACGACTAGTGTAGGTTAATTGTAGAAATTGGAGAGCATTTTATTTGTTAAATCAGGAACTACTTTTTTTAGTGCAAAATTGTGAGTAAACTGAATATTGTTCATCAGCTTGGATCTAAGCTTGCAAGGGGAAAAGATTTAGAGGGAGAGTTATTTAGTTAGAAGTATAGGACTGAAGCTATAACTTGCTGAGTGAGTTGAGTTAAATCATAACTTGTAACTGTTGTTATAGTGGATTAACCTCTGAGCAAGGCTCCTCAGACGTAGGAAATTTCCAAACTGCGTAAACAATTCTCATATCCATCTCTATTGTTCTTCTAGTAGTTACTTTGTCCAGCTACAACTAAATGAATATTTAATAAGCAAAACCCGCAATTCTCAAAGCTTTCATCTTTCATCCATACATCCAAAAGCGAGACGAAGAAAGTAATTATCAAAGGATATGCAAACTTCTTTCATTTATGGAAGGTCCAAAATCTCTTCTCGAAGTCCTTTGACACTGAAAATTTAGGTTTTCGGTAAAAGCTTAGAGTTCGGATGTTGATGATCAATGGTAAAATTACGGAAACACTTGCATTAGGAGTTATATTATTGTAACCTTTAGGAAACTAAAAGCAGCCTAACAGTGCGGAAAAAAAAAGAGGACCGTTGAAGAAGCAAACCACCGCCTTTAATCGACGAAGGAAAACCGCACAAAAAGAACTTCTGCTTGAGTTATTTTTTAAAAAATAAAGACAAAAGGAAAACTTTTTAAAGTTAAGTGGACAAAACGTAAACATAATAATAGTATAAGGATCTTGAATGTAATTTACCCATTTCAATCATCTATTGCTTTTCGTTTCCTATTGTTCTTCGCTTCTCTGATATAGGGTTAACAGTTTTTTCTAACATTTCAAGCTTGTTATTTTGAAGCAAAGATGGCTGAAGCTTTCGTTAGTGCTGTTGTGGGAGTAGTGGCGTCAAAAGTGGCGTCAGTTGCGGTTGAGAAGATTAACCAAACCAGGTTAATGAACAAATGAATCATGAAAATCCGTACTTTCAATTCCCTCCAGTTCCAAAAATCTCATCTCCAACGATCTTACCCTTCTTCTTTTCACCGTTTTCAAACCTCAGCTACTTCAAGCCACGCCAAAAAATCCAACCCTTTCCTCAGCTTAGCCCAAGACCCCAATCCCACATCATTCTCTGTTCCCTACTACTCTAAACTCTTGTCAAAATGCAATGCCTCCAAGACCCTATATCCAGGCATGCAAATCCATGCCCATGCACTCAAATTTGGTTCAACCAATGACCCCAAAAGTAGGAACTTTTTGATCAGCTTGTATGCAAAACGAAAACTTTTTGGCTATGCCAGGAAACTGGTCGACGAAAGTCCTGAACCAGACTTGGTTTCTTGGTCTGCTTTGATTTCTGGATATGCCCAAAATGGGCTTGCTAGAGATGCCATTTGGGCTTTCCATGAGATGCATTTGTTGGGTCTTAAGTGTAATGAGTTCACTTTTCCTAGCGTTCTAAAAGCTTGTGCTTTTACAAAGGATTTGGAGTTAGGGAGGCAGGTTCATGGAATTGTGGTGGTTAACGGGTTTGAGTCTGATGAATATGTAGGTAACAGTTTGGTTGTCTTGTACTCAAAATGCGGGAAATTTGGTGATTCGAGGAGGCTCTTTGAGGATATACCTGAAAGGAGTGTTGTTTCATGGAATGCATTGTTTTCTTGTTATGTGCAGAGTGATTACTTTGGTGAAGCTGTGGAGTTGTTTCGTGAGATGGTTTTGAGTGGAATAAGGCCTAATGAATTTAGTTTGTCTAGCATGATAAACGCCTGCACTGGGTTGGAGGATAGTGGTGAAGGAAGGAAAATTCACGGGTTCTTGATAAAGCTAGGTTATGATTCAGATCCTTTCTCGAAGAATGCACTTGTGGACATGTATGCAAAGATAGGGAATCTTGAGGATGCTGTTGTCGTGTTTGAGGAGATAAGGGAACCTGATATCGTCTCTTGGAATGCTCTCATTGCTGGTTGCGTTCTTCATGATAAGCATGATTCTGCTTTAGAGTTTTTTGGGCAAATGAGATTATCTGGAACACATTCAAACATGTTTACCTTGTCGAGTGCTCTAAAAGCTTGTGCTGGCATCGGTCTCAAGGAATTGGGCAGACAGTTGCACTGTAACTTGATAAAGCTGAATGTAGGATCAGATCCTTTTGTGCATGTTGGACTTATAGACATGTATTCGAAAAGTGGTTTGATGAACGATGCAAGAATGGTTTTTAATTTGATGCCAGACAAGGACTTGATTGCATGGAATGCTGTTATCTCTGCGCATTCACAAAATGGGGAAGATATGGAAGCTCTATTGCTGTTTCCTTTGATGCATGAGGCAGGAGTTGGATTCAATCAAACAACATTATCGACAGTCCTCAAATCCGTTGCTAGCTTGCAGGTGAACTATGTTTGCAAACAGATTCATGCACTCTCTGCAAAATCAGGATTTGAATCTGACCGTTATGTTGTAAACAGCCTTATTGATGCATATGGAAAATGTGCCCTTCTTGAAGATGCAACAAGAATATTCAGAGAGTGCTTGATTGTAGATCTGGTGGGTTTCACATCTATGATCACAGCTTATTCTCAGTCCGGACAAGGTGAAGAAGCTCTTAAGCTGTATCTAGAAATGCTAGATAGAGGGATAGAGCCGGATCCATATGTTTGTAGTTCACTCCTAAATGCATGTGCAAATCTATCAGCATACGAGCAAGGGAAACAAGTGCATGTTCATGTCTTGAAGCATGGATTTATGTATGATAACTTTGCAGGAAATTCTCTCGTGAACATGTATGCCAAATGTGGAAGCATAGATGATGCTGAACGTGCATTCTCTAGTATTCCTGAGAGAGGAATAGTCTCATGGTCTGCAATGATAGGAGGACTAGCTCAACATGGGCATGGGAAAGAAGCACTACGGGTTTTCAATCAAATGCTTAAATATGGTGTTTCACCCAATCAGATAACTTTGGTCAGTGTGCTTTGTGCTTGTAACCATGCTGGTTTGGTTACTGAAGCCCAAAATTACTTCAGATCAATGAAGGAGTTATTTGGATTTGAACGTATGCAAGAGCATTATGCTTGCATGATTGACTTACTTGGTCGAGCCGGGAGATTAGATGAGGCAATGGAACTTGTAAATACCATGCCTTTCCAAGCGGATGGCTCAGTTTGGGGTGCACTTCTTGGTGCTGCTAGAATCCACAAGAATGTTGAGATTGGCCAACGTGCTGCAGAGATGCTTTTGATTCTTGAGCCAGAGAAATCTGGTACCCATGTTCTTCTTGCTAACATATATGCATCAGTTGGCATGTGGAATAATGTAGCAAAGATGAGAAGACTCATGAAAGACTGTAACGTGAAGAAAGAACCCGGGGTTAGTTGGATTGAGGTTAAAGACAAGATATACACTTTCATAGCGGGAGACCGAAGCCATGTTCAGAGTGAAGAAATCTACGCAAAGCTTGATGAGCTAAGTGAGCGTTTGAGCAAAGCCGGGTACATCCCCAAGGTGGAGTTTGATCTTCATGATGTGGAACGGGATGAAAAGGAAAAACTTCTATACCACCACAGCGAAAAACTTGCAGTAGCCTTCGGGTTGATTGCCACTCCGGCAGGAGCTCCAATTAGAGTTAAAAAGAATCTTAGAGTCTGCATGGATTGCCATACTGCATTCAAATTCATTAGTAAAATTGTGTCCAGGGAAATTATTTTGAGAGACATCAACAGATACCACCATTTTAAAGATGGTTCATGCTCTTGTGGAGATTATTGGTGATAATATTTTTTTCATGAGTATTGATACTTTGGCATTTAATGCCTCAATTTAGTGACCGTTATCCCTTTTAACATCGGTGAATTTCATCGATACCTGATTAAAAGTATTGACACTTTAGGTATGTACAAATTAGAGCATTTTTTTGTTAAATTAGGAATTACTTTTTCATTGAAAAATTGTAAGTAAACTAAATTGTGTCCGAGTTTTCAAGAGGGAAAGACTAAGAGGAGGAATTATTAGTTAGAAGTATAGAGTGAGACTGTAAATTGCTGAGTGTGTTAAATCACAACTTGCAGCTGTTGTTATGGTGAATTACTCTCTAATTAAGATCCTGCATATGTAGAAAACTTTTGAACTGCGCAAACAAATTCTTGATCTCCATCTCTATTTTTTTTCTTTCAAGTTACAACAAAACGAAAATTAAACAAGCAACATCAACGGATTCTCAAAGCTTTCATCTTTCATCCTTACATCCAAAAGGGAGAAAAAGGTAGTTGCCAAAGGATGTGCTTGATGAACCACAAAGAAGTTTCAAAATGAATGGGAAAAAATAACCCTTGGAGAAGCAAACCACCACCTTTCACCAACGAAGGAAAACCACACAAAAAGTACTTCTGCTTGAGTTATTTTATCGAAAATAAAGGCAAATGGAAAAGGTCTTACTATAGCAGTCGGAGATGTGAGCGATGCCAGCCCTAAAGCCGGGTTGGCTGCTCACAAGAAGGCAAAGACAGCAAAAATAGGGTAAAAAGATAGGAGGGCTCTAGAGAGAAAAATATAGAGGGTTTTCGTTGCCATTAAAGTTCAAATCAAAATTCCTGTAATTTTTTAAATAAAAGGGTCTTTTAATAATTTCCTCACTGCACCAGGGCAATTATACTTAAATTCAACTGCAGCAACAAGTTGGTTATCGGTAAGAAAACAATACAATGCAATAATACTTGAATCCTGTCATGAATCTGAGATTCATAAAAAAAAATCACTGCCTTCTTCACCAAAGATTTTAACATACATTGGTTAAATCCAGGAGTCAAACTCAAGAAATGGCATGCATATTGAACAATTCAAAACAATGTTCAAGTGAAGGGCTTAACACCCTATATTAATCACTATTTGGACATTCTATATATATATATATGCTGCTTCATACTCTATTAAATCCTAAATCCATTTGTTTTCTTTCACCACCATGGATCAAAAATGACAGGTAATGCAATCCCCCACCTCTCACACCAATACCCAGAATGATTCAAAACCGAGCTTTTTCACTTGCTGTCAGTGAAATCTGCATCAATTACATCTCCTTCAGGACCCTTGTTTGATGAATCTGAAGGCCCGGTTTCACCACCAGGTGCAGGTCCTGCACTGCTGCCTCCGGCACCAGGTTGGTTGTAAAGTGACTGGCCTAGTTGCATAACTTCTTGGTTGAGTGCAGCCATGGCATCCTTCATCCCTTGTGTTGAGTCCCCTGCAATTGCATCCTTGAGTTCTTGTAACTTTGCCTCAACTTTCTCTTTGACTGGACCAGGAACCTTGTCTCCAAGCTCTTTCAGCTGCTTCTCGGTCTGGTAGACAACGGAATCAGCTTGGTTCTTTGTGTCAATGGCATCCCTTCTCTCCTTATCCTCCTTTGAAAACTTCTCAGCTTCCTTTACCATTCTATCAACCTGTATATTTTAACAGAAGAATCAAGCCAACAGTTTATCATCAAGACTTACATCAGAAAGGGTTTCAGAGCAATTTAAATTTAAATGCACACCTCGTCATTTGGCAAAGTACTGGCACCAGTAATAGTGATGTCCTGCTTCTTCCCGGTTCCTTTATCGACAGCAGTTACAGAAAGGATGCCATTGGCATCAATGTCAAATTTAACTTCAATCTGGGGAACACCACGTGGTGCTGGTGGAATACCATCGAGTCGGAAGCTGCCAAGAGATTTGTTGTCCCGAACAAATTCTCTTTCACCTTGGAGTACATTGATCTCAACACTTGTCTGGCCATCAGCAGCTGTTGAAAAGACCTCCGATTTGGAGGTGGGAAGTGTGGTGTTTCTTGGGATGATTTTGGTCATGACACCACCAAGAGTTTCGAGACCAAGTGACAACGGGGACACATCCAAAAGCACGATATCACTGACATCTCCAGATAAAACACCAGCCTACAACCAATAGGGGCAGACAGAAAACATCAAAACAAGAATTTAACATTAGTAAGATGAGTTGTAGCAAGTAAACCACAAACACACCTGAACTGCAGCACCCAAGGCAACAACTTCATCTGGATTGACAGTCACATTAGGTTCCTTGCCGGTCATCTTCCTCACAAGTTCCTGAACAGCTGGGATACGTGTTGATCCACCAACAAGAATAACCTCATCTATGTCTTTAAAGGACAATTTTGCATCCCTAAGGGAATTCTCCACTGGTGTCTTGAGCCTATAGCATATATTAGATACCGAAACTTAACACCTTCAATGATTAACACGATAGACCAAACAGTATATATAGAGAGAGAGAGATTAGCATGATAAAAACTACCTGTCAAGAAGGTCTGAGCACAATTCCTCAAACTTAACCCTGGTAATGGTGGTCTCAATGTGTTTAGGCCCATCTGCCGTGGCAGTAATGAAAGGTAAACTGGAAAAACGAAAAGGTTATGTTATTAACACAATGTAGAAAACGCACAATCACTAGTATGCACAAGAAGAAAATACAGAAACAATTTTACCTTATATTTGCCTGAGTCAAAGATGATAACTCCATTTTAGCTTTCTCAGCTGTCTCGGTTAACCGCTGAAGAGCTTGTTTGTCTTTCAAAAGATCAATGCCTTCATCTCTCTTGAAGCTGTCGGCAAGCCAGTCAACAATTCTCTGCACACAAAAACATAACATATACAACATACTTCAGCACTGAAAATTACAATTACTATTAAAGAAAAATTCATCAGTCCCAAGTATAAATATACCTTATCAAAGTCATCACCACCCAAATGTGTGTCCCCAGATGTAGAAAGCACCTCAAACACTCCATCACCAACTTCAAGCACTGAAACATTTTAACACATGAACAATCAAACATTTGCTAGTATCTTCTCACTTATATTGCACCAAAGTACCAATGTCCAACACTCGTGTCCAATACATGAGTTTGAGATATAATCTTGAAAGAAACTCCAAACACATGAAAAAACTTAAAAAATTTTACCATGTCCCTTTATTTGACATTCACCCCAGTAAAAAATACCAAAGAGATCCTTGTATTAGGATTCAGACTGCAATTTGAAATCCGCTCAAAAAATGGGCAACTTAATCCTTGTATGATAGATCAAAAAGTAAATTAGTCCTTCAGTTTCATTACATTTCTACTGTTAGCCACGCCAATTTTTCAAAAATAGATAAAAACTTAACAAAACAGACCAGTTTTCTCTTTAATTTAACCTACATGGACTAATTTACCCCTTTTTAGTAAATAGGCAAAATACAATCAGACTCCTAGTACAAAGACCTCCATAGTACTTTTACTCATTCACTCAGATCCCGATTAACATATATTATGTCCAATATAGGTACATTCAATATTTCCAAGACTAATGTATTATCACATTTCCAAATCCATGTTCGGATATAAGTCGAATATAAGTCGGGAAAGTTACCTGAAACATCAAAAGTACCACCTCCAAGATCAAACACAAGGATGGTTTCATTGTTCTTCTTCTCAAACCCATATGCCAAAGAGGCAGCCGTAGGTTCATTGATAATCCGAAGAACTTCTAACCCAGCTATTCGACCAGCATCCTTTGTTGCTGTCCGTTGGGAATCATTGAAGTAAGCAGGGACAGTAACAACAGCTTTTGTTACTTTATCGTTTAAAAACTTTGAAGCATCATCAACAAGCTTTCTTAAAACCTACATCAAAAAGTAAAAACAATCCATTAACGATAGAAACATAGAAATATGCTAAATATAGAACACAATAAACACATCAAGTAAATTATGCTATTAGTCCCTGTACTTTACAAAAGTTGTAGATTCAGTCATTTCCTGTAGTTTTCAAATTTTAAAATTCCAGTCCTCACAGTTAAATTCATTAAGTTCTGATATTTCTAAAATCTGAAGGGACAAGTATATCATAATATTTAAAAAATCATGTCAGATATTACTCGCTAAAGTCCAGTTAACTGGATTAATGACTGTCATCTGTTGCAAGACTAAAATGAACAAATTTAAGTGCAAGGATTAAATCAATCACCTCCGCAAAGTACAGGGACTGATAGCAGAATTTAACCTAAATATTAACAGTACCTGAGCTGAAATTTCCTCGGCGGCGAATTGTTTACCAATGGCAGGACACTCAAGCTTAACATTACCATTGTCATCCCTTACAACCTTATAAGAAACCTGTTTAGATTCCTCGTCCACTTCTGACATCTTCCTCCCAATAAACCTCTTAACAGAGAAGAACGTATTCTCAGGGTTAACGACGGCTTGTCGTTTAGCAATCTGCCCAACCAACCTATCCCCAGTTTTTGTATACGCCACCACTGACGGCGTCGTTCTTTGCCCTTCCGCGTTCGTAACAATCGTGGGTTTCCCTCCTTCCATAGCCGCAACCGCCGAGTTAGTAGTCCCGAGATCGATTCCGACCACTTTCTCGTTCACAACTCTAACCGGCCCAACATTGTACCGTTTTCCATTGGTTTTCGCTAACCGTAAGAAGGCTGCGTTTAACGGCGACGGTTTACCAAGTCGTTGACCCAAGAAAACGGTTCTGGGTGAATGGTAGTTGGGTTTTCGAGAAGAAGCGAAACCGATTCCACCGAGTACGTTGATTTGAGCAGTGGAAGAAGCCATTTTAAAAACAATTGGGATTGAGAAATTGAGAGAAGCCCAAAACCTCAAAGGGAAAAGAGAGAGTGAACTAATATAAGGGACGGTCAAAGGGGTATAGGCTTCTAGGAAGAAGATAAGGGGGGAAAAGGGAGTAAGGGTTTATAGGATTTTATATTTTTTTCTTAAAAAGAGAAAACAAAGGGAGTAGTGTGAATGTTTGCGTGCGGTGTGTGTGAGGGTTAGGTGGTGACACGTGGATTACTTTCTAGAATGATCTAAAGTGTTGGGTTTCATTTAGGACCTTGATGATGATACTTTGAGGCTGTTTGGATGGAGAGAAAAATCCAGCTGGATGGAAAATTTGGGCTGAAAATTCAGATACTTGTTTGGTTTGAAACAACTCTTGAACAAAGCCCCAAAAGCCCAAAAATGATTTCTATTTTCTCTTTTTATTATTATCAAATAAAAATTTATTTTACCCTTGAATTTAAAAAAAAATCATTTCAATCAATCATTTAAATTTTTTGATTTTTTGGATTGCCACGTGGATATTACATTGAGAATTAATTAGTATTTTAATTTTTTTATAAAAAATATTTTAAATTTTTTTAAAAATTAATTAATTACTGATGTGACATACACATAGTTAACAAAGTTAACAGACAACCTAAGTTCAAAGACTAAGAGAAGCAAAAATTAAAAGGAAAGCTAAAATGACTTTTTTGTAAAGTTGTAAGGCCAAATAAAACATTATACCTTTAAATTTTAGTTTATATATTTTAATTTTGAGACACTGAGTTCTTATACTCTTTTTTATTTAAAATCTTAACCTATGTCGGTTTTGTTGTTAAAATGACTTTTTTGTAAAGTTGTAGGACTAAATAACACTAATATAATTGTAACTAATATCCAAACAATAACAATAAAAATAGTAACAATACAATAGTAAAATGGCAGCAAATTTGGCCAAAAGAACTTACCTGATGTTTGACCAATTTAGAAAACAAACTTTATTTTTTGTCGAAATCCATTTTTCAAGCATATAATTTTATCTAAACCCTTTCACTTTTTAGACAAACATTCATGCTTGAACAAGTGGCTTAGTTCATGATCAGGTTTAATTCTAACTCTATCTAATAAATCATAATAAAAATAAATTGAATACGTAAAATTAAGTAAATAACATCTTAAGTAATTAAATTATTAGTAAATTTATATTTTGATCACTTAATTTTAAAAAATTAGATTGATCTGAACATTCCGAGTTAGGTTTCACTTTCTATATAAGTTTGCTTAACCCAGATATTCAGGCTTGTATCATCATATAAGCAAGCCATACATTGTACTTTTTTGTGTTAGAACTTATATTAAATGTATCATATTAATCATGTTTAAATACAAAAACATCATTTTGTATTTTCGAGATTATTGAATCTATTGCAGTCGCAACATACATACATCAAGAAGGGATGATATACAGTTTAGAATCTCGATGAATCAAAAACTGGAAGATCAGTGCTTTTCCCATTGATTTCTGAGGTAAGGAAGATCGATTTTCGATCTGTTCTGCGTGTAATATGTGAGCTCTGGAGGTGTAAGTGCTTCGATTCTTCCACAACTTCAAACTGAATCTTACTTTGCCATGGATGAACTCTTGAAGTATCATGACGTATAGCACAAGTAATCTCATTCCTTCTCACTGATAACCACAAACACATCCTTCACTGACCATCTTCTTCTCTCGTTTTTGTTTGGCGGATTGATAACGGCTCTCTCGGCATTTGCTAAACGGTAACCGATAATAATCTCTCTCTTTAGTCGAGCTCGTAAGATTATTTCGTAGAAACTCAGTTCTTCACCTTCATGAAGGTAAAGCTCTGCTAATCTAATATGCAGCTCATTTCCCTGAAAACAGAGTATCCAAAATTACATGAATGATTAACTTTAGCCCCTATACATTAGAACAAAAAGTAAATTGGTCTTTTCTGTTAAAAATTTCATCTACTTGTACTATTAAAAATTGGCATGGTCGATGGAATAACCAAACAATGACACATGACATGTCACGTATACCTCATGCTGACGATACTAGTTTTATTAGTAGAAATGGATGAAGTTTTTAATAAAATGACCAGTTTACTCTTTGATCTAACGTATAAAATCTAAATTGCCCATCTTTAAGTAGAAGAGGCAAAATGTAATCTGGCGCCTAGTACAAGACACCCATGATACTTTTACCCATGATAAGTATGTTGTAAGAGCATATAAACCGAAGCAAGGAACTGAATAACCTAATATATATGTATATAAGCCTAAGTGACTTTTTGGCATTTCCAACCTTGTCCAACATGAGTATGGAGATGTGAACCTCAAAAAATCCTCCAAATAATAGGGAGAACATTGAAAAAATTGAAAATACCAATATCAGATACATACACTCACACCTGAGCCCAAGCAACACGGATTTTCATCATTATCTTTTAATCCTTTGAATGACCATGCCAATGGTATAAATCTTTTTCGATAGGGTGATCGATTCTTGTATCTGATATGTGAAAAAGGAAATGAAGAAGCTTATCCTGTCCAATCTTATTCAACTTCGGCAGCTTTTTGGGCCATTAAATGTCCTTCAGTCAGAAGGATATTGATTTACGGAAGCTTATCCTGTCCAATCTTATTCAACGAGGTATTAACTTCTGCCTCGAACCAAATCGACTCATTTCTTATTCCCAACCCAGTAATAAATAAGGAAACATATAGTGTTATGCTATAAATACTATTTGGACAAGTCTCATGACATGATTTAGCAGATCAGGGGCAACTTCTGCACAAGTTAAAAGTCGACATAAAGGTTACGGGAAAGAGAGAGTACCTCCTCTGCAAAAAGCTCTTCTAGTACATCATTTATTTGTCGATCCTCTGCAACCATGGCCAAGGCCATACTGACCAGCTCATTTGATAAAACATAATCACTAATCTTTGACATGGACAATAAATTTTTAGTCCTCGGATCAAGTATTTCACTAATTATTACTGATCTATCGGAAGCTTGCTGCATCTCCCCAATCCAAGAACCTCGGGAGAAACTTCCTCTTTGACCTCGGGTTACCATAGCTTCTCTATAAGGAAGACGCTTAGCCTGCCAAAAGCAAAATATTCAAATTTATGGCTGAGAAAGACAAAGACGGAAGTCAATATCTGAAGTATAAGCATGTAATATGCTATCAAGATTCACGAATATGCCTGTTTTCATGGATAATAATAAATAGTTAAAAATATGCTTATAGTTTGTTGATGAAAACCAAATAGTTCACAAAGAAATTGAGTCGAGCCGTAGCAACAACAAGGAAAGCTTTTCCTACTAAGCAAGTAGAAAAACTATGGACCGAAAAGAATCCATTGAATTGAACTAGACTTAAAGATCAAAACTCATAACACCTGAATATCGCGAATCAATAGCAATGTGGCAAGAGATCTGGAATCAGCTTGAATGGCCGAGTCTTCCACAGATTCATCAGCCAGAATTAGGATCTGTACAGACCATAAAATAGACATTTAGAAACCAAAAAAAAAAAATCCCTGAAACCTACCTCTTCAATCATCACATATCCTAATTCAGAAGGGTATAAAGGACCTATTATATGTCAAATAGCACAAAAAAATCATGCTGTGAAGAAAATCCATTTTCATCTTAAAATGCTCATTATCCGACATTCATCTAAAAATGTATTTTATCACGACAAATCTGCAAGGTGGCTGCCAATGCCACGCCTTCTAACAATTACCAAGATTATTATGAACTGAAAATTCCCTGTAATTTTCTATCATAATATACCATTGATAAAGATACTTACTGAATCAAACGATTCCAATGGAAGACTTTCTAGGTGACGCCGTATCACTGCATTACCTTCACGATGAACCAGTGTTATATTAACCAATCTACTGAGGTCCAGACCACCATCAATGAGCTTCCTTTCCCTCTCACTTTCAACTACCTCATTGAACATCCAGAGCTCTGATCCAGGAGCTAGGAAGGCATCCAAAACCTAAACAAAGATTAACGAGTACACATCCGTTGTAAGACAAAGAACAAAATGTGTTCCTATTTTGTGCATCAAAAGTAAAAACACAAGGGGGAGTCTTGAAATTGGTGAAGATTTCTTGGAGTTAATAGCTGATATTGAGTGACAATTTGCAGAGTGGGAGCATCATCCTTGATTCCACATAATATTACCATAATCATGTCTTCCATATCTCGTCGCCAACCACAAAGAAGTATTTTTTCCATCAACTTTGGGACAATAAAGTCTCCAGGTAAACTCCCTCTCCATACCTGCAGCATTCAGCCGAAGAGAAACACGATTAGGAGCTACAAAAAGAACGTACCACAATCATATCATCAACGTCTCTCCTCCATCCACAAAGTAGAATCTTCTGGGGCTTTCTTGCTGGTCGAGCAATGTGCATGAATGATGCTCCATTGACCTGAATGACCAAATTGATTATATTTTTGTAAGTTGTTTTAACTATGGTATGCCCCACTTATTAAATTTCATCATCGGCACCACCCTGTTGTGACAAGCCATACCAGCTCCTTTTCCAGTCCCTTTTGGTTCCTAAATTATCTTAATCAGTTTTCTAGATTACTCCACAATCATAGCAACAGGTTCTTTATCAGATTAGACTCAGAGAGAAAGAGAAACAATCAATAAGCAATTCTCTCCAGTTTTTGGTTCAGTTTTCCACCAGTTTCTTGTGCCACCATTGATGGTGTTGACCACAGAACATGGTGATGGCCAAATTTTAGTTAAAATAGACTAAAGGCAGACAACAAACCTATCATAAATCTACAGTTTCCTTCATAAAGTGTGCATAAATATACAAATGACCACTCCGGATTGAGACAATTTAGAAGAACTACCTGAAAACTGACTGAAGACCAGATAACAAAAGCTATGTTCTAGTTCTTGCCATGAATGTGTTCTTTATTAGACTGATTTGTTTCTGTCTTTAGTTTATTCATTTAATTGATTTCTCCAACTACTGAGCCTCAAGGCAGCCTGATTTGAACAAGGCAACCTATAGGCCAAATAGAACCACAAAATGAAAAAATGGATAAGGCTAGCAAGAATAACCACAAAATATATTTTGCATTTAGAGAAAGAAAAAAGCAAATGAAATCACCATAGGTAATGCGCCTGGAGCATAGGTGTCATCATCTTCTGCTATAACAAGAACTTCGTCTCCTTCTTGTAGAACATACGAGTCTTCAGGATTCAGGATAATTTTACCCCCTCGTGAAGCAACTTTGACTCCACAAGGAATAGCATCAGGAAAACTAATCAATACATCCTCAAATTGCATGCCATCCAATTGCGGCCATCTTTTTATGTAGAACTCACAATTTTCAAACCCAAGGATATCCTCCCATATCTGTCATTATCACTCCAATATTACTAAAGGTATAACTGATAGGATGCTAAATATAGTCCAAAAAGATCAGCAAGAAATGTCACACTATAAATTGGAGAAGCTAACCTGTGCAAGTCCAGGTTGCCTTGCACATTGAATCATCAAGCGCCCAATAACATCATGAGCTACAACTGTTTCAACAAGTTCTCCACCAACAAGTTTCACCAGAACCTCATTGTCAAGATCACTTAGTTCCACTACAATATGTCCTCTTAGACCTTCTTTTACTCCAGTCAAACTTAAAACTGTTCTCAAAGCACGAGCATCACTCTGCATTACACCATGAACAAGAGTCAGCATCCATCATCTAACCAACATCAGAGATACATCAGATTAACACGTTTGCAAAGACCTGGTCAGCATTTCCGTCATCAGCAAGGACAACAATTGCACGGGCCTTGGACACAGAAACCTGAAAGAATTGGCATGTTAGCAGAATAATTAGTGGCCCCAGCATGTACAAATCCTTTAAGCTTTAAACATCTTCAACACCAAACGCATGGATGAAATTAAAACAAAATGAAGCTGCAGCTATCACACTGGAGTGTTGTAAGGTTTCCTCAACTACACTAGCTGATTCAGCTTTATATTTTTAGATTATCTTTAAAGAGGGTTGAGCCTGCTAAATCTGATAGTGAGATTTTTAGCCAACTTATTTTGAAATACAAATCGAAAGGAAAGGAACTGTACTTTTTTAAGGTCAGCCAGAATTAGAGGGCTTCCACTTCTGCATATCACAGATGTCCCTCTGAAATCAAACTCCATTTTAGCAATATCTAGCTCCATCTCCTCCTTGTCCCGTTCAGCCATCACCACAACAATCCCTCCGCCCAAACTCTCATTAGCTATGGCAAGTTGATTGAGCAATGAACCCTGCATTGACAACAAAATAATCAACAACGTAGAGAACAACAGCATAAAACCTGTCACATATATAATGTTGAGTCTGAAATTTGTAGAGGTACTCATAGGTCATCAAAGTGGAATAAAACAATTTTTAAAATACTAAACAAAAATGCCAAAGTGTCTTCTGTGAATTCAGAAACGTAATTCTATACTGAACATTAAATCAGGCGGTAAGTCCTGGATCTTGCATATAGTATGTGCAAAGACAAATTCAGATGTTCGTATGATGTAGAACAAGAATCTAGAAAGAGTTAGGGAGTAGAGATTGTAGAAAAATTTCAGAGAGAGAGAGAGAAGAAATTAGGGAGAAATAAAAAGAACTAGGGTGGAAAACCAGAGAGAATAATATTTTTTTTTCTTAAAGGGGAAAAAATAGAAGGAAACAAAGAGAGTCAACACAGAGGAAATCTCAATATCATAATTTACAACAACTGAAATCGACAACATAAGTGCTTATAAACTCAATCATGAGGAGAAAATGTCAAATATAAACACATGTGTCCAAAATTTCTGATTGCGAAAGATAACTAATTATATTTCTTGAATCAACTTCCTTCATCCTGTATCACCAGACATTAAAAAATATATGATACATATGCACATGGTGTAAATATATGTAAAGGTCCAAATACTAGAAAGATTGGCCTTTATTCAGGAAGAAAATGAATTACATCAACCAAGAGTGCACAAACTTAATAGATCCAAACCCAATGAGATTCGTAACCATAGATAAATTGTCTGATTAAAAGTTTACCAATTTATCACTCCACCCAAGAATTAGAGTGTGGTTTTGCTCAACAACCTCACTTCTTCCTTTTCTCAACGAATCGAGCTTCTCAGAAATTGCCTCAGAAACAAGCCCAAGCATCATTGCAAAGATAAGCATCCCACCAAAGCTTATTGAAACAGAAACTAATCTGGGACCCATTCCTTCAGAGTTGGCATGGTTACCTGAATCAGCAACATAAGTCCAAGATAACCAAAGGCAATCGGCTAGGCTATCATCAGTGACACCAAAGAGTGCCAATCCTCCAAGGCAAATAAGCATTAGAGTTGCAACCAATAAAGCAAGTGCCTTAGCATATGGATGAACTGATAAAAGGACATCTACCCGATATTCAAGTTGCTTATTAAGAGAAACCATTTCAGAACAATTGTATGAGGATCTAAACTTAGAGATATAGTCAATATACTTGAAAACAAAGAGAGGCATGGATAGCAGTGCAATTGAGACAGTCAGAGCTAGAATTTTTAATCCTTTACTAGAAAGATGATCACTCTCTTGCAATATAGAAATGGTATCAAAAGTGTCTGACGTATTGCAAGCTTGTAATCTAATAGTCATAGTTGAAATTTGGTCCTGCAATCAAGAAACAATTTTTGTTTAGCAAGTTTTCTCATATTAACTAGTTAACAATAAGTCGTAGATGGATCCTATAGTATGAGCAGATGCACATTCATTTAATTATTATTAAGTACACTAAACCTAGATTTTATATGTTCGAAAAGGTATTCGCAAGCAGAGGCTTCATTTTGTCATTACTGTTTTCCTTTAGTTCAAAGAAAGGAAGCTAAAAATGCATTTCCATACAAAAACACATAATAATACTTTTGCATGATAAGAAACCAAATTTGTGACTACAAACTATGGAGCATTTTTATGTTATATGAGACAAATATGTTCTTTTTTTATACAACACAAGTTCAAAAACACACACGCTCACCTTAGTCTCAAGTATGGATCAACTCACTTCAGCTAATGGGCCTACCACTCGACTTCATGAGACAAATATGTTTGAATGTGCATTATTTTATATCTATTTGACATAGTTAGTTTCATAGCAATTTTTCCAGAAGCAAAAAGTAATAATCAAAACATAGTCTCAATAAACAAATCATTGAGGCATTAACTTCTCGTGCAAGTTAACAGCAGTAAGAACCAGTTACTGAAAACTCTTTAAAGTACAAAAAAAATGATAAACATGTAAAAATAAGCTGAATCATCAGACCAAAAACAAAAAAAGGCCAACTTGTTGGCCATTGAAGCAAGTTCATGCACTAAAATAGAATAGTTCCAGTTAATTAAACAACATAATTATAAAATAGGATCAGCTCTATAGGGAAATGTACCTGCAAGTCAATGACTTGATTATGTAAAGAGAAATTCTTGTGCACTAAAGAACCAAAAGCTGTAAATAAAATCTGTAAAAACAAAGTATACAAACACTATCAAATATCGACCAAAAAATAAGAAGAAGAAAGTCAACTAGAACAAAATGGGGAAAAAACAAAAAAAAAAAAAAACATACAGCTATGTAGGAGGCCATCTGCCACCGGATTTTGACCCGTTGACCGAAAACCCGAATACCCATTTCGCCGATAGCTGTTTTCACACCGGAAACAGCCTTGGAAACGACCCGTTTCTGTTCCAAAACGGGGCCCTCCTTTTCTTGTTTTGCCGTTTTCTCGCTCCTGCGAATAAGTTCAATTCTCCGACGACCCCTACCATACTTTTGGTCTCCATAGGCGGCGGAACCAGAGGAAGAAACGCTACGGAACGTTGAAGTTTTGGGTGGCTTCGAATCAGTAGGAGAAGAGCGAGAGTGTCTTGGAATAGTGGAGAACTTACGGGGGTAATTTGGGGATTGTGGAGAATTAGAAGTGGAGTGGATAAAGGAAGGTGAAGGGAAGAACCAGTCCCTGCTGGAGGAAGGAGATGATTCTGCTGAATCCTGGGACATGAATAGAACAATTGGAAATGTTTCGGGGGTTTTTTGCAATTTGTGGATTTTTTTATTTTCTTTGAAATAATTTTAGTGAAGTCCTACTTTGGAACCAAATTTATTAATACACTATTGATTAGTTGTGAGATTTTAAAATAATCAAAAATTTCAATTACATTATTTTGATTGATAGTGAGGTTCTTTGAATCCTATACAAATAATAATATTTTATTATTATAATAATTAACTTATTGTTTTAAAAGGACCGATAATAAATAAATAAAATTTAAGAGTCAAAATGTAATTTTTATCATTATATTAATTTATATTTTCTAAAATTAAAGGGACTATAAAAATAATTTTTCATTTGAAAGAGACTAAGACCATTACTCGCCCTCTCCCTCTACCCTTGATAAAGGGTTTGCTTTGTATACATCCCAATCGTCAAGCATTCCATCTATAGGTCACTAAGTTGAATGCTTGGTATATTCACTTCAATGACATGATATTTTACGAGGTTAAGACTAAGCTTCTAATGAAGTTGAGCTTCGTCAATTTTTACTTCCAAGTGTTGGGTGATACATCGAGTGTTTGACTTGGACATAAAAATTGCCCTTTAGATGAAATATGAATTAAATCAAAACTCTGATGATGCTAAAAGAAAATTCTAAAGCATTACGATTAATGTTTCAATTGTTGTGCCTTTGCACTAATTGTTCGTAGACACGCACCTTTGCTTTGAATTTTGAAATAATATTATTTCTTTATCACAATTATTTTTTTAAGGTCATTTCAAATTCTCGCTTAAATATTTATAAATAAAACTTTTTTATGAATTCAAAAGATTTATTTTCTTCTTTGCATTCAATTTTTTTATCGAGGAGATTCTTTTTTCATTCTATATCTTTTCGTGTTTGTTATTTTATTCTTTAAAGTGGACATCGATTTTTCCAAATTCCAAACAATCATTGTTCTAATGGTAGGCTTGATGTGGAGTCTTTAAAGAATGTCATTGAGAAACAAGACATTCAAATTACTTCACTAAATTCAAATCACTCGTGGACACTAAAGAGGTGTGTGTAGAGGTTAAGGATGCCTTTACTTGGAGCATATGTTATATTAAAGTTAACGTCGTGTTTAATATTTAGAATTTATGGTCTTTCTTACTAAGTGGGATTAAGTAGAGTGTGGCATATGATATCCCAATGTCATTTGAAATTTGTTTTCCTTTAAAGCTCGAATAGAAGAACTAGTGTAAGGAGATACAAGCCGCTACACAAGTAAAGATGATAGTTGGTGAATCGTCTTCCCTCGGACAAGGCATCTAAAAATATTAGTACAAATCTATTTTTATAGTCCATGGTATTTATGTACTAAGACATCTCATGTTGGTTATTTTTCATCAAGGGGGCGAAATCTTCCACATTGGCCTTGACAAGGCTCTAAGGGGGGACGAGACCCCTCACCTTGGCTATTTTTTCATAAGGGGGCAGGCATCTCATCTTGGTCTTCATTAAGCTTTAATGGGGAGCTAGACCTCTCACCTTAACCATTTTTCATCAAGAGAGATGGCACCTCTCACTTTGGTCTTCACTTCGTCCAAGAGTGACAAGAAGTCTCGCATTAGCCATTTTTCATCAAGGACAAGACATCTTGCCTTGCTCTTTATTAGGCTCCAAGGGGGGGGACGAGATCCCTTGTCTAAATATATACACCAAGGCTTATAATATAGCACACTCTTAAGTAGCTCTCAATAAGCTCTCTTCTTACAAATGATGAGAGTGGTGTATCTTATTTACAAGTAACCAAAATGCATCATACTACTAATTTTTATCCATTTGGACACTAGGATTGTTTTTAACATAAATATCTTAGTTAAAGGTGGTTTAGGGCCCTTTAAGGCAAACAATAGCTTAATTTTCTATTTGATTTATCATACAGAGACTAATTTGTTTTTTTTTTAATAAATGGGGGCAAAATGTAATTTGGCTCTTAGTACAAGGGCCTCCGTAGTACTTTTACCGCTCACCCTTTAGCTTATTAGCATGTATTCAGTATAGATTATTTACTGCTTCATTTGTGTAGCTCATCGGTCTGTTTCATAATCTAGACGTGGCATGTTGTTTCGATTAGTTGAATGTAAGATGTTTTTGGCTTTGCAGTTCATGCTCATATTCGCTACCGATATGTATGGTCCTGATGTTATTTAGGCTTGCAGGGAAGAAGGATAGGATCTCTTACTAGATTTTCGTTAAATTTGCAGTATAGGTTGTGAAGTCTAGGCCTGCCGACAACGTGCCTATGCTATCCCGATACAATCCTTTACTTATAATGTTACGTTTCAGGCTGTAGCTCCGAGAAGTGTACTTTTCTACCCTTTAAATACTAAGCTGAGGTATGGAAATTGTAGCAAGGGAGGGTGGAAATGCTCTGTCGGGTCCAAGGCCGATGGAATGGTCCACTGGCTCATACGCTCCACAAGGACCAGACAGGAATGGAAATAAGCATACATCGAGTCCGGAATCACCAATGATGTTGCTAACCGGACATCAGAGTGCTATATATACGACGAAGTTCAACCCTGCCAGGACCATCATCGAATCTGGATCAAATCGGGACTGCAAAAACTTTATGACTGCAAAAACTTTATGGTTCTAAAAGGACACAAGAATGCAGTCTTGGATCTTCATTGGACCATCGATGGATCCCAGATAATATCAGCAAGACCCGAGTTGAAACGGGAAAACAAATCAAAAAAATGGCGGAACACTCTTCTTTTGTGAATTCATGCTGTCCATCACAAAGAGGACCACCTCTTGTCATTAGTAGCTCCGATGACGGAACGGCTAAGCTTTGGGATATGCGTCAAAGAGGTGCTATCCAAACATTTCCTGATAAATACCAGATTACCGCCATTAGTTTCTCCGATGCATCGGATAAGATCTTTACAGGCGGGATTGATAACGATGTTAAAGTTTGGGACTTACGTAAAGGTGAAGTATCGATGACACTTCAAGGTCATCAAGATATGATAACGATGGTTCCTTTCTTCTCACTAATGGTATGGATTGCAAACTCTGATTATGGTATATGCGCCCTTATGCACCACAGAATCGTTCCGTACAGATTTTCGAAGGGCACCAACACAATTTCGAAAAGAACTTGCTGAAATGTGGCTGGTCAACCGATGGAAGCAAGGTCACATAAGGGATCGTGTACATATGGGATACAACATCCCTGCACATCTTGTATAAGCTACCTGGCCATACAGGATCTGTTAACTAAACCATCTTCCATCCTAATGAACCTATCGTCGGTTCATGTAGCAGCAATAAACAGATTTCTCTTGGGGAAATCTGAACTGCTCCAGGGTATTTGCTTTCAAGGTTAAATCTCGGAATTCTTTATTCTTCTCTTAAGTAGGCTTTGCGGAATGTTATTTTCGATGAACTTAACACCTTTTATCGACAATGTTTTACATTTTTTTATACAATACTATCTGCGGATCAAACTCTAATCTTGGAGACGGGTGAACTCCCTTTCGACCAATGGGTCTACTTCTTGAGCTCGACAATGTAATACATTTTGCTCAAATTTCTTTCATTTAGAGGAATACTGGTGGAGTATGTATACAGATCATACAATTGATTAATTGCATTGTGTACTACAGGTTTCTGTTAGCTTCCTATTCCTTTGATGATTTGACTTAGAAACTATGTTGTATTTTTCGAAAAATCAGATTTGAATATAAAAGTATAATTCCTCAAATGAGAAGAGATTGTATGAAATTATAATTTTATGTCATCCATATCCCTTTTCAATACGAAAATCATAAATCAAATTTTTCCTCCTTGTTTTCAACTTTTTACCCTGGAAAAATTAAAATCCAACTAGAAATGCTAAAAATCAAGAGGAAAAATCTAATTTGACATTCTCGTATTGAGAAGGGATAAGAATAACGTGAAATCATAATTTCATGCAATCCTTACTCTTCCTCAAATATATGAATAAAAGGGTTTAATTCTGAATTTCATCTCTCTACTAGACCTGTCCATGGGCCGGGTCGGGCCGGGTTTGGGCCGAGCCCGAAAAAATTTGGCCCGACTCTTAGGCTCGGGCCCGGCCCGGCCTGAAATTTTGCCCAGGCCCGGCCTGGGAAAAAATAATAAGCCCGAGCTCGGCCCGGCCCGACCCGGTTTTTAATAAACACAAAAAAATATTTTAAAAATAAAAATAAAAATAAAAAATATATATTATATTCGGGTCGGGTCGGGCCGGGCAGGGCAGGGCCCGGGCTAAAAAAGTTAAGCCCGAGCCCGGCCCATTTTTTAAACGGGCCTCGTTTTTTTGCCCAAACCCATATTTTGGGTCTATATTTTTACCTGAACCCTCCCATATTTCGGGCGGGCCGTCGGGCCGGGCCGGGCGGCCCCATGGACAGGTCTACTCTCTACTATGAAAAGTTGACATTCTATAATTGATTTTAGCTAATTTATAGCATATAAATTGTTAAATTTTGATTTTTGTTAAGGTCAAATTATGCTAGTAGTATTTGTTGTATATTTAGCTTTTATTCTTTAATTTGATCAAATTTTAGTTCTTATACTTTTTTAATTGGTTAAATTTAGTTTTTGTATTTGTTAAAGTTTAAAATTGTAGTCCTAACCCAAGCAATAGCAATTAAAGCTGTTTGATTTTTGTTAAGGTCAAATTTTGCTAGTAGTATTTAGTCCATGTTTTTCAATTAAATCATTTTTAGTCCTTATTAGAGGTGCTCATGGGTCGGGCGGTCCGACCTGGCCCGACGGCCCGCCCGAAATATTGGAGGGTTCGGGTAAAAATATAGGCCCAAAATATGGGTTTTGGCAAAAAATGAGGCCCGTTTAGAAAATGGACTGGGCCTCGGGCACCACTTTTTTGGCCCTGAGCCTGGCCCGGCCCGAATATATAATAAATATATATTTTTAAAAATTTTTTAATTAACCAACTTTTTTGCAAATAGACTTTTTTATGAGCAATACATGAATATGTGAATATATAGAAATAGCAAGCTTACGTGGCACTACACATCACATGAGATTCTAAAGATAACAGAACTTAATGAATTTAATTCGAATAAAACTAAAAATGACTAAATTAAACTAGAATGTCTAAATTTACAATATACACATATTACAATGATTAATACCATAATTTAACCTTTTTGCTAATTTGTTTTTGATACAATGCATGTTTAAACTTATACACCCATCATACTACTACATAGATAAACTTCCAAATCTAATCTAATCTCGAGCATGGATGCATTCACGTCAATCAATGGATCTATTGCTTGAGTTCACTTTTTTATTAATTACGTGCATATAAATTATTAAAATGTTAATTTTCATGACAAATATCAAAATAACCGAATCACGATAAATTTAAGTAAATTAACATTTCAATTTTTTTTAGATAAAAAAAATTAGAACCAATCACTAAATTATTCATGTGCCATCATGCATAAGCCAAACATCCAATCATGCTTTCTTTGCAATTATTGCCAGAGTCTCCTGGAACGCTATCGGATATAAGGGAAAACTCTCATTATCTATCTACAGCTACATTGGCTTTTCTAGAAGTTTACTGTATGACCCACTGCTATTGTCTCCTACATAGCACTTGAATTCTCATGACCAGATCCGAGTTCAAATGCTGATATTGAATTAAGAACCTAAATTAAATTTAAATTATAATTTTGGCCTTTTTTTAAGGGGAAAAAAGGGACATATTGTCTGTTTTATAATGCTTCATTATTACACTTTAAAGTTTAGCAAATAGCAAAAAAGCTAGCCGTTACAAAAGCTTTTCGACTTCAAATTTTTCTTAGCGCTCTAAATTCGAACGTTAAACCCCCAACACTATATATACACTCTTTCATCTCCCCCCTTTCTTCATCAACAAAACCCTAAATTTCGATTCAAATCCAAGCTCTCATCAATGGGGTTTTCAATTAACAACTCAGTAACCCAATCCCACACTCGTACCCACAAAACCTTCCTTATAGCCAGCTATTTCCTCTTGGGAACAGCCTCCGGTTGTATCTTCCTCACTCTCTCCCTACGTTTACTCCCTTCCTTATGTGGTTTCTTCTTCATCCTTCTCCACGCCATCACCATAGCCGGTGCCGTCACCGGTTGTTCCGTCGCCGTTTCTGGGTCAAACAGATTCTACGCAGCTCACATGGTGGTTATGGTGTTAACATCGATATTTCAAGGATCCGTTTCGGTTTTGATCTTGACCCGAAGTAGTGATTTCTTGGGGTACTTGAAATCTTATGTTAGGGAAGATGATGGGATCGTGATATTGAAGCTTGTTGGTGGGCTTTGTGTGACGGTTTTTTGTTTGGAATGGATGGTATTAGGTTTGGGATTCGTGTTGAGGTATTATGCTTTTGTTGAAGGTCATGAAGGTGTCGTTAATGGCGGACAGTATCAAAGGAATGGGAAAGTTCAAGTTTAAAGAAATGAGATTTGTGTTTGAAATATCGTAAAAAGCTTTGCTTTTTGCTTTTTGATTGCATATTCTTGTATTGTTTGTTGAATTATCACTTTGTGATTCATAATTTATATTCTTGATTTATATGATACTTAATTTATTGAAAATGTGATCTATGCTCTCTTTAATTGTGCATGTAGGAAGTATCGGCATTATTGCTTATGTAAAAGATATAAATATAAACGTGGTGAAGTTTATCTATCTTCCTATTAAATGATTAAAAAAGTTATAATAATTCTAAATAATTTGTATCAAAAAAGAGTTCTGAATCTCGAGAGGATTACAAATTAAAGTATTTTATATTAAATTCATAACTTTTTTAGAAATTTCAAAAAAAATAGAAATATTGTATTTGTTAAATCGAAATTTTCAATCATTACTTAATTATTACTATTTGGATTAGGAGTGAAAATTCGTAATTCAAAACTATAAAAAGTAAAAAATTGACTAAATTAAACCATAAAGACTAACTAATAGTGGTAAAAGTACAATGGAGGCCCCTATATTAGAAGTTGAATTACATTTTTCTCCTACCCAAAACATAGGCAAATTAATCTATGTATATTATATCAAAGGAAAAACTAGCCCTTTTGTTAAAAATTCTATCAATTTCTACTATCAAAAACTAGTAATCATACATCAGCATGAGATGCATATGGCACATCATATGTCATTCTCTAGTTATTCACTTAGTCACGTATAGATAAAAAAATTAATAAAAAAGTCAACTTCTATTTTGACCTAACATATATGGATAAATTTATTTTTTAAGTAAAAAGTGATATAATGCAATCTAACCCTAAATATAAAGACATTTACCACCAGTAACTTGTACCTATTACATTGATTAAGGGTGGGTTTGGATGGGTGATTGGGTGCAGTGCAGTGTGTTTAACTTACTTTTTGTCTAACATTACAGTATCTATAGCTACCGCTATTTTTACACTAACAGCAGGTAAAAACAATCAAAGTCTATTCAAAGGTGTGTAAAGCTATAAATATATACTTGAGTTGATTACAGCTTGTTAGAGAGAGCTATGACCCTTTAAAATATTGTCCCAATTCCCTAAAATTTTGCTAGAATCATCATTCAAAATTTACAAACTAATTTTAATTACAACAATATTTTAAAGACATTATTGTGAATTTTTAATTGTAAGTAAACAGTGTGTTTGAAAAAGACAACCTGGGAATCACATTCAGAAGACAAACCATCTTTGTTTGAATTTCGAGGGACCCCTTCACGAATTTCTATGGCCATGGAAATGGAATTCTATACTTGGACTTCTTTGTAATTTTGAAAAATATATATTAAATTCAATTTATTCTATTCATCTGCAACAAGTTTTTTTGGTACGAAAAATAATAATTCCATCCGTACTTAAATTATGCTTAGTCCTTCAATTTCAAAACATTTTAATTAAGTTCTCAAAGTATCAATATTATATCAATTAAGTCCTTCTCATCAAACGTCTTCAACTACTAGCTAAATTTTAAATTAATCTTTAAACTTTAAAATATTTTGATTGAGCCCTCAAAGTATTAGAATTGTATGAATTAAATCCTTCCATCACCGTAGTATTATCTTGGGTTTTAAATAGCCACTCAAATGTGATGTGAAATATGTTTAAATAAATTGGATCAACTTGTAAATGCGTATGTACATATTACACACACAACGCTTATCCAATGTGTGAAGAAAAAAGAAAGAAATATCCTCCTAACATGTTAGATCTACATTATCAATACGGTAGATACATATGAGTTTACAATTTGATCCACGTGTTTTAAATATGCTTCTAATAAAATCTGAATAACATGTAACATCTAAATTGACGACTAAGTTGACGAAAGGACATAGTTGATACAATATTAATACTCCGGGGATTCAAAAGCTTAAGACCAATTTAAATTTTAGACAATAATTTAAGAAGATTTGGTGGAATTAACCGCAAAAAATTAAAATTATGCCATGTTTTATCTATGTTAATTTAATAAATATCCCTTCACTTAGAGGTGTTTATGAATTGAACCAATCTCGGCTCCAAAAAATTTTCATGATTTTGTTAATAGAATAAATTTAGTGTTAATTGTGAATTTGTTTAATTTTGCGTTTAACTTATCAAATACAGTTCGATAAATGCAATTTAATATCGGTTTTATGATAATATGATTAGCTAATTATGAATTTTCATCAAAATAATTCTAAAATCTGAAGTAAGCACTAAAAAGTTAACTTTTAAGTACCTGAATGTGTAACTTTTGACAAAGAGTATCACATTAAACCAAAAATCACATAGGTGTATTAAAAAAGAGTGTGAAACACATGTACTAAATTATATATATGTTGCTAATAAGGCTTTAGTTGCATCCATAAACATTGATGTATTCAGATTTTGAGTATTTAAACTTGAATCTCACTATATATAAATTACGCATAGATTTTTCTCCATATTTATTTTGATTATTTATTTTCTTGCTTGGCAAAAGTACAATGGAGAACTCCGTACTATGAGTCAAATTGTATTTTACTCTTTTTACTCAAAAAATGAGCAAACTAGTTGTTTCTATTAAAAATTTCACCCATTTTTACCATTAAAAATTTCCATGTGTACCTTATACTGACATACAAATATCAGTTTTTAATGAAATGACCAATTTGCTTTTTTGATTTAACGTACAGGAACTATTTTACCTTTTTTTTTGTAGAGGGAACACAATACAATCCAATTTTTAATACAAAGATCTCTATGGTATTTTTACCTTCATTGCTTATAATGTCCATATTTATACATAAATAATGTATGGATTAGTCTCTATCTAGTTATTCAATCCAATGTTTATAGTAATTATGATATAATTTTACTTTTAAAAAAACAAATATGTATTATTATATAAATAAATTTTATAGATTTTTTTGAATAATCTCATTATATGCTCTTTTTAACACAATGTTTTGAACTACCTGTAGCCTCTCTCAACCCATAAATAGGAAGATAATGCGCTTCAGCACAGTTAAACTCACGTCCTCTTACATTGACAATAATATTTATACCAATCAAGTTAAGATTTAATCGGCGGTCCAAAATTATATCATTTAAATATGATTCTTTTTAAATGTAAACTTTACTGTGGTGACTCTTTTCAATAATTTGAAGCTTATAATTTTTATTTTTTAATAAAAATATATTTAAAAATGTAAAACCTTCAACTATTGATGATCAGAGGAAAGAATAATAGCATGTTATATGACTGTCTAACATGAAATAAGACAAGATATTAGTGCTGACAACTTCCTAAGTTTAGACACAAATCTCATCGACATATTCTATTTATAAAATATGTCTTAATGGTACACATACTAAATATAGCTTTATATTTCTTAATTAGAATAAAAAAAAATTTATAGCTTTATGAGTTTATAGGATGAATTTCTTTGCTTTATTTTACAATGAAATAAATGTTATTTTTATATTAAATATTTTGTTTTTTCTAATGTAATAAACATTTGGGTTAAAATAAAATTTTGAGATCTTGAGGGGTAAAATTAGAAATTCTTTTGGGTGAAATTAATTTATATATTTATGTAAAAGCTAAAGTGTAAATTCATTATTGTATTAGCTTATATTTTATCACTTTTAAGAGCTCAAACTGCAATTTTACAATATATTAACTAATGTATAATTTTTATAAATTTTAGAGAGTTTAAAGTTCATTCTTTCTATTTTAGGAGGTCAAGGCCCTGCCGCCATTGGAGGTATTGGCTTAAAGGTAAGGTTGAGGTCAAAAGTTTTCAAGTTCAAGTCTCACCCTACCTAAACTATACGTGGATCTTCGATCCAAAAATTTATTTTAATTTAAGTCTCACCATCTATGCTATACTCATATTTATTTTAATTCAGATCTGAATACATATTCTAATCATTAATTCAATCAAGCATTTTAATAATTATTATTCAAATGTGTATTATTTATCGTGAAAATGTATTCTAAATAAGAAAATCAATCCAATGCAAATTAAAAGATTATATATTTATTTAAATATAATAATATATATTTAAAAATTTAACCTTATTTTTCTTGGGAGAATGAAAGGAACTTAGAATATATATATAATTATGCTTATAAATTTAGAAAACAATAGGTCAAAGAATAATGAACAAGGAGCCTACCAAATTGGATTAAATACAAACCAACATTCTCATCTCTCAGAGCAATCACAATATTAATTAATATAATTATTATAAAATTGCAATACATTGATTTTTTTTCTTTTTTTTTTAACTCAAAAGTATCGATTGAGTCTTAGCTCGATTGGTATGAACATTATTACCAATGCAGGAGAATGTGGGTTCAAGTGTATTGAAGTGTATTATTCTCCTATTTATGAGTTGGGAAAGAACTATAAGTAATTCTAAGCATTGTATTAAAAAGAATAGATATTATCAAAAATCATAATTAAAATTTTCAAAAAAAATTAAACCCAAGCATTATCCGGCTTTTTCTTTAAATTTTTAGTATTAAGCAATTATATTACATCCTAATTAAATTTGAAATTAAGTAAGGTCAATTTTTTGAATGAAGATCAAAAAAATCATAATTATCTAATAACATCAGTAATTAATTTTCATTAAAAAACTAGAATTAAATATAATATGTTGGATGATATTTGACAAATCAAACGTAAAATTAAATAATTTTACAATTAATACTAAATTTATTCTATTATTAATATCATGAAAAATCCAAACCTAATAATATTAGCAAGTAACTTTCATCAAATCAATTTTAAAACTTAAATTAAACACTGAAAATTTAACACAGTTGTCTTTAGGTGCCAAATATAGGTACCAAATTGAGCAAAAAAACAACATAATTACCATATTAAGAAAATATTAAACTCGAGTATCAAAAAATATATTAAGCTAAAAAGTTTTTTTTTACTTATTTTAAAAGCCAAAATGAAAGGTAAAAGTAAAAAATTGAAGTAACCAACCATATATATATATATATATATATATTCTTTTAAGTCCTTTTTACATGATGAATGGTAGCTTTGAATTTGATAAAGCGTGTAGGGACAATAAAGAGGGAAGAGCCTCATAGATTGTTAATAATTTCTGACTAATTTGCTTGGTCCTTTCTTTTACAAGTGGGTGGATGTCAAATAACTTTGGAAATATTAATTTATTATTTTTTGCATATTTAAAAAATTTGCAATAGGAAAGGGCTAAATTGATAATATTTTAACTTTTGGTTAAATTTTGCTATTAGTTTTTATATTTTATGAAAGTTTTGGATCTAGTTTTTGTACATTGATTTTATCAATTTCGTCCTTATATTTTTTAAATTGGTCAATTTTAGTCATTGTATTTTTTGAATTTTTAAATTTTAATTTTGACCCAGATAGTAAAAGCTGGGTTCATTTGGTCAAATTTAATTATTAGTTTTGTACTGTAACACCCTAAACCCAGCCTAGATGTGACGGCCGAATCCAGAGTTGTCACAATGTAGGATTTTTAAAATAGGGTCATTCCGTCAAATCATTCAAGATTCATAGTTCATATTTGTTTATAACCATTTTCGAAAATGATATTGAATTCATTTATTTACTAAAACATAATTTATAGCAGAAGTCTTAAAACTGTTATATTTTAGAAATCTAGTTCATGTTTTCAGAAAAACCTTTTGTTTTTGTAAAACCATGTTTTCCATCATGCATCTCAATGAAAGAGTCAAAAACCGCATCTAAAACCAAAATAAAAACCAACAGTCCAGAGAATCCCAAAAATTACAAACTCTCAAATGAAACTAGAATTATAAATAATTTTTGATCAAGTGGTCACCGCTGAGCCTCCGTCGCACCGGCCCGTCTAAGCCTGTGGATTACCTGAATAGGACAGACAAACAGACGTGAGTTTTCGTAAACTCAGTGTGTAACCTAACAGAAATATACATGCAATACATACAGTAAACTCGGACACAGTCAGATACATATTCAAATTCGGACCTAAGCCCTTTATAGATTCAGATAATAGAACAGATATGCAAATCAGAAATACAGAATCCTACCCCCGTCATCTACACACCAACTCCGACCATCCCATCACACCATGTGGGGTTAAAAACACCCACCCATCCTTACACTTCATATCGTGCAATTACGACACATGTCAGATAATGTGTAGCCAAGCTGTCAGAATATAGGCGATGATCGTCATACAAAACACTTCATCCACATATACAAATCCCACCTAAAACATAATTATAGATTACATATACAATGATATCACGCTTAACATGCTCTTATACAGATATCGGATATACAAATATAGCAGAATAAGCAGACGTGATAAACAATGTCATAATCAGAGCAAAATATTAGACTATCAGATCACATAGTTTTAGGGTTTGGTTAGCCCTTACCGACTCTACCGTAAGCCCACAGTCGATCGGAGTGACCCGTGCGACCCTAAGAAAAATTTCAGAAATATGAGTCCACATACTTGTGTGAGCCCACACGCTCAACCTGGCCTGGCCCGTGTGGCCCACACGGTCATACTCACAGTTCTCAAAAGAATATAACTAAATATTTTTATATTTTAATTGAAAATTATTGAATGAAAAAATGAAGACGATAAAATTAATTAATTAATATTTAATAAATAGTGCATTCTTATTTTTATTTAAATTTCACTTAAAAATATTAAGCAATTAACTAATTTTTATTTTAAAAAGTAAATTAAACGCCAAAAAAAGTTGAATTAAAAGCATTAATTAGAATAGATTTTTATAATAATAATTAGAAATATAATTTTCTAAAATTTTTATTTTTTTGAAAAACTTTTCTAAAATTTTTACGATCATATAAAATTATAGAAATTTATTAAATTTGAGTTCGCAAATAAACAGTCCAATTTGGTTGGCTGACCTAATATTCACAAAAATTTCACCAAACTATGCTTATTTATTTATCGTGTAATGTCCTTTTTAAAAAGAAAAAAAAAGGAAATAAAGAAGGAATCCCATGAAAAATAAATAAATAAAATGTACTCCTTTAGAGTTGAGAAGAAGAGGAAGCAATCATTGCAAACAAATTTAGGAGAAATTACATAATATAATATTATGAAGAGATAATATAACTTTATCGCTTGCGATTTTCGAATTTGATAAAAATTATGGAACATAAGCGAAACAGACAGAGAAAGAATTGATCGATATAGTTATCCAAGTAAAAGAGTTGAATCGATTGATTCGAAAAGTATTTGAAAATATATTTTTTAAAAGGGCAAGAATCGATAGGTGAAAAAGTTGGACCAGTTTAATATCTTGTTTTAGATTTTATGAAATTTTAATTATTTCTTTCACTATTGTTGGTCTGGTGGTCGAACAAATCAAACTAGTTGGATTAAGAGCCAATGGTCTGACTTGTTCAAGCGATGATGTAGTACCATCTAAAATTGAAACGTAATTACTAAGTTTAGGAACCAAACATTATATTATCCTTATTATAAAATTAAAAATTGATCAGATGAAATCAAATTAGATCTTAATTATCAAAATTGAAGTTAACATAATTTTTTAACTTATTTTTCAAATTTAATATTTTTTTACGACCCCTTTTGAAATATTGAATTTACCTTCAAATTTAGAGAGATAACTCGATTCTTGAATAAATCTATCAAAAATATTTAATTAGGTTTAAATAAAAATACCCATAAACATTGTATTTTAAATTAAAAGCATTAACTAAAAAGATATTCAATTGACACTTAAAAAAGACACTTTTCTAAAATATCTTTTTAACATATAAAATTATAAAATATATATAATAATTTTAATTTGCAAACAAACATTCCAATTTTGTTGGCTCACCTAACCTTCACAATTTTTAAACCAAACTATATCTATTTATTTATTTATTTTCTTTTTAATAAAAAAAATAAAGGAGCCCCATAATAAAAACATGCTCCTTTACTACTTTAGTGTTCATAAGAATACAAGGTAAAAAAAGAAATTGAGAAATAATATATGTATACATTTAAAATATGTTCATGCTTTGTAGCTTATGGACCGACTTTGAATTTCGGGGACTATTTTGATATTTAAGTCAATAAAAGATGAAAATGAATGAAAAACCCAAACTAATTCTTAACACAAATAATATAACAGTTGAATCGAGAAATGATTGTACGAAATAGGAATGTCGCGTTATCTGTATCTTTTGTCTAATAATTTAATGTCACATCAATATTTTTATCTTGAAAAAATTAAATCTAAATAAAAATCCTAAAATTTAAAATAAAATTATTGATATGACATTAAATTATTAGAATAGGAAGACAACCTTTTCCCAATATCATATGAGAAAATATTGTATGAAATTGGGGCACAGGAATACTTTGGATTGTCCGAGTCACTTAATAGTCAATTTACTAACTCCCATAACCTAAGTTGCTCAAGGTCACTCTTGGCAATATTGTTCGATCTTGAGAAATACTTGCCGTTCCAGGTGATTTGACTTCATGATTGACAACTGGATGAGCTAGATGTTCATCGAGGATGACTTGCTATGTCTAATTATTATTTGGGGTTTAACTTTCATATTTGTTCAGTTAATCTCTTAATTTGGTAATTATTATTATATTGGAGTTTAAATTTTTTTATCGAAATTGATCCTGAATTTAGCAATTGTACTCATATCAAGACTTCAACTTAACAATTGTTGCTACGTTGGGATCAAAACTTTAAAATTTTCGAGAAAATATTAAAACTCCAATATGAGAAAAGTTGGAAAAAAAAGTTCAGGTTCTAAAAGGTGTTTTAATCCTTATTTTTCTTGAAAGTTTTATTATTATAAATATATATATAAATTCGTACGTATAAAGACATGTTCGAGCAGCTACAATATAGAATCAAATCAATACAAATAACCACTGAAAAAACTCATACATAATATACATGCACGATGAGATTAAATATTCACACACTGTAATTATGTATGATGTCATTTGAACTTATATTGTTCAAGGTCCGAAGCCTCCACGTTAACCAATAATGCTAAGGTCTCGTAATAATTTAGTGTGATTTAATTATGTTTTAATAATAATATAAAATAATATAATATAATTATGTAATACACGTGAGCCCTATTGTTGAATTCAGAATTCAATCAAATAGTGGATATTATTATTTAAAAAAATAAAATATACAAATTAATTAAAGTAGCCCTTAGTTTTCCCTATTGAAGCAATATTTGAATTAAAGGGAAGAAAAGAGAGAGAGAGAAAAGATGAATCCACCACTCAGCCACCACCATTACTCGCTCGGTTAGTGCTTATTTGTCTTTTTTTGTTAAATTATGTTCAAAGTCCCTGTATTTTCTGTATATTTTAAATTTAGTCACTTATTTCTAAGAAGTTAGTCCCTCTATTTTTCAAATTCAAAAATGAAATCCTATTATTAAAATTGTTATTTTTTTTATTAAATTTAGATCAATTACATTACTACAGAACGAGTTTTTTTTTTAATTTCGAAATATTATACTACCAAATTTAATAGAATAATGTTAGCTAGGGATGAATTCAGAGGGGTAGGCACAAGGCTAGGGCTTGGCCCCCTCTCTCGGATGGAAAAATTATTTCGAGTCACCTAATAAATGCTAGAATTAAAAGTTATTATGAGGAAAAATATGTAGCCCTTTCAAAAGTGATGAAATCATAAGTGAATATAAAATAAAATTTTATTTTAGCCTCACAAAAAAATTATACTTCAATTCAAACCCCTTAAGAAAAACTCTGCAATTGTCCCTGAAGTTAACAGTATCAACAATTGGACCTAAAATTTCAAATCCGAAAAACAGATAGATTAAATTTCTAAAAATAAAAATAATAGGACTAAATTTTAAATTTACGGAGAATACAAGGACCTATAACATATTTGACCTTTCTTTTGGGTAGGTGGGAGCATAAAGGTTTTACCTTTCACGTTCTTTTTGGCAACAAAAAAGAGAATTAACACACTTTTTTATTCTAAAAAATATTTTTTAAAAAATAGAATAAAATATTGCTAAACCCCTTTTCTTTGGTGCCTTTTTCTCTTTATTTTCTTAAAAAAAAAAGATCAATGAATATTCTGCCCTTTTTTTGCTACAGAGAAAAAAAACTAAAAATAAAAATTTAGGGGTAATTTCGTAAAAGCAAAGTGGATTGGATAAATTTATATTTACAAGTAATTACAACATCTCTTTGAAAGATGACGGACAATAGCCGGTGAAACAGTGGGGCACGAGGAACGAGAAACTGACAGGTGTCGTCTCCCACGCGAATCACGGGTTTTCTTGCCCTTTTCAAAAAATCGTACCCGAATATCTGATGTGTTCGGATGGGTCCACTCCATTCCCACCGACTAGTTTTTGTAATTTTACGTTGGATTTATTTAAATCAAGCGGTTTTTTTTTTCAATTTTATTAAAGAAAATAATTATTGTTGTTAATGTTTTTCTTCGATTCGATGCGTTTTATATTATTTTTGAAAATTAAATTTTATAAAATATTATTGTTAATATTTAAAAAATAATTTTAATTTTAATTTTTTAATAATAAATGTAGAATGATAATAGTTCAAAAGTGGTTTGGTTTAGTTCAATACAGATGACACAGTTTCACTTAATTTTTACTCGGACTATACACGATAGTATTAAAGAAGGACGAAGTGTTCAAGAGGTCAATGTTAAAAGGGTTACGTGTATTATGGATAAGGGATATTGTTAAGTTGAACTTAAATGTAATAATGCCTTTCTAGTGGAAATAAATTTGATTGGAGAAACTATTGATAGTCATTTTATGGAATTACGAGCTATTCATAAGTTGATACAAATGAATTGGAGGATTCATATTTGTCATATTCCTAAAACTCTTATCGTAGTTGTGGATTTCATGGTCAAGCATGCTGTTACAAGTTTATATAAATATCGTAGTTGTTTTGTTTTAAAAAGAGGTAAAAAAATATAAGTTTAATATAATTTGATATTTAAACTTGACAAATTTTTTAATTTGGAAAAAAGAGTACCAAATTGGACCCCTAAAAAAATTAAGCACCAACTTAAGAAAAGTACCAAATTGGATAAAAAAAATATTTAGGTACTAAATTAAAAAAAAAGTGCCAAATTCAAATACTAAATATTATATTAAGCCAAAAAAATATAATGACGTTTTCCTACATATCAAAACATTGTACATCATTTTGATATAAGGCTAATGGCAATTTTAAAGAGTTAATTATTGGAAAATTTGGTCCACCCCCTCTTTTAATTTGACACACCAAAGGGTCTTAGAAAAAAATAGAATTTTATTTGAAATTTTATATTTTAAAACTTGAAAACTAGTAGTATTTGTGTAATAAAATCATGTAAATATAACAATCATAATTATTTTTTAAAATATTTTTATATGCTTATTAAGTGATAAATTAAAATTGTCTATACTTAGGGTGAAGCCTATAATTTTATAGAAGTAGCATACCCTATTGCAGATATTTGCAGGGGGTGAAATCAAAAAATATTTAGGGGTTGGAATTAAGTCATCATTTTTGTAGGGTTAAATTTTAATTTTATCTCGTATGAATTTATGAGTTCATCACTTTTGAAGAGATTGAATAGAAATTCTTTTATTTTAACCATTTATTACGGGACTAAAAGATAAATTTTCCATTTGAGGGGGCCAAGGCCACTTATTACCCCCCTCTAAATTCACCTTTTGAACTAACTAACTGTAAAAGTAAAGGACCAAATTATGATATTTTAAAATATAATAACTAAATCTCAAATGTAAACGTAATAAAGAGATTAAAAGAATGTAAATTGACCATTTTTTATAACAACTAAAACAAACTACTTGACTAGTGACTAGTTTGATGTAGAGATGTTTATGGTAAATCAGATATGTATATATATTTCCTTAATTTAATTTATAAAACATTTAAATTCCTTTAAAACCCTCAAATCACATATTTATGGTAACTAACCAATGCATGCATTTATATACTTTGTTGGTATTTGGCAAATTTCAAATAAAGTGGCATTTTCTATAAAAAAAGATTGAACTTCTCCATTTATTACTAATCACTATATTAGATTTTGTAATCATTAATATGATGATTATGTTATTATACGAAAAGATTAATGTGTTAGTTATGATGAAATAATGATTATTAAATTGTTTTCGATTGAGTTTTAATTTGATTGGCGTAAATTTTACTGTTGATGTAGGAGGATGTGGGTTTGAACATGTTGAAGCACATTATCCTCCTATTTATACGATGAGGAGAGGCTATGGGTAGTTCTAAACATTATCTTGAAATTAACAGATATGATCAGAACCTATAATTAGATTGTTTAAAAGAATATTAGACCGAAATTTAATATTACTATTTTTAATAATCATTTAAAAATATTTTCTAAATTAAGGATTAGTGTTTAGTATGAAAGTGATGTTTGTCCCCAATTATTATTATTATTTGATTAGACAGTTATATTTTTTTAATGTAGAAAAAGGGAAAGTTTGAATTTGAAAGAAATTGACCCCAAATGCAACAAATTAGACAGTGAAACAATTAAAAAATAATAATGGATATAATAGTTAATCCCAATATTATTAAAAAATAGATAAAAATAAAATAAAATTATTTTTCATAAAAATAAATCAACTGTATTAATATCATTACACATAAACATTGAATAAAACAAAAAATAATGAATGATTTATAAATAAAGGTGAATGTACTTAATAGGTCTTTCTATTATAGAAATTGTATCAAATTAGTCCATTTACTATTAAATTGATATGTATTATTAAAAAGAACAAATTAAGTTCAAATTTCAAAGGTTTAACATTCAGTGTTCAACGTAGTTATATTTTGAAAGCTTTTTATGATTTTGTGCGTGAAATATTTTGTTTGAAGTTGAACTTTAGATGAAAAAATTCATTTTATGTCATTTTTAAACCATAAATGTTAGTTCTATTACAAATTGACATTATTTAATTCTTTTTAAATAGTACATAGATTAAATTGATCTATTTAATAGTAGATGGACTAATTTGATTTAGTCCATATAATAAAAGGACTTTGCAGGTGCTTTCACCTATAAATAAATGGTTAAAATTCGTTTGTGATCTAGTCCATGTACTTTAAAAACCTTTTTCAATTTAAAAACCCAATCCAATCATTATCATCGTTGATATTTTTCATTAAAAATTGTCAACTTAGGATATATGATACGTCACATGAGAGCAACCTAATACCATATCAAATTGATAAAATTTGATAGAAAATAGTCTAGAGGTGATCATGGGTTGGGCTACCTGGCCCGACGGACTGCCCGAAAAATCAGAGGGTTCGGGTAAAAATAGGCCCGAAATATGGGTTTAGGCAAAAAAATTATTCTAAACGGGCCGAGCCTCTGGTAAGATTTTTTTTAGCCCGGGCCCGACCCGAATTATATGTTAAATATATTTTTATATATTTTTATTTTTAATCAAATATACTTTTTATTAAATATATATATTTTGAACTTTTAATCTGAATTATATATTAAATATATATTTTTATTTTTAATCAAATATAGGTAGGGCCGGGCCGGGCTTAACAATTTTCTTTCGGACCGGGCTTGGACAAATTTTTAGGCCCATATTTTGGGTTGGGCCGGGCCCGAGCCTAGAAAACGAGCCTAAAATTTTGTCTGGGCTCGGCCCAAACCGTCGGCCCATGATCACCTCTAGAAAATACTTATAATTTTAATAATTAGACTGTGATTTTTAAATAAACAACTTGGACTTAATTTTAACTTTTTAAATACATGGATTAAATTTGTCAAATTACAAAAACTAGTTACATATTTTAACCTAAACAAATACTAATAACTTTACTCAAGTATAATTAAATAATAATTAATTATAAATAAATACTAAAACGCTAAGCCCGAATTCAAGAATTATCAATATTTATAATAATTATAATTAATTGGCATTTAATTAGGTTTAAATAAAAATATTAGTATTTACTTATAAGTGACAATTTTTTATTTTATTTAATGTTAAGATGCTGTGTTATTATTTAGTGATGATACATAAAATTCATGTACAAAAATTAAACTATTATTTGATATATCGAAAATGCGAGTTCTATTAGTAAATAAGATTATTCTATAAATATATTTATTTATTTTTATATGAAGCATCACAATTCCTGATTTTTATTTTTCGATATAATATTTACAATTCATAATTTATTTCAATCCTTAAACAAAAAAAATAACGTACTTCAGTGCACTCAACCTCACATCGTCGTGTAATAAGTATCAATTGACAAACATATTTATAACCATACAGAATGTCCAAAATCCAAATCCCAAAAACATAGTTTAAGTTTGATTTTGAAGAAAAAATATATTTTAAGTTGGATTATGATTAGATTTTGATATGTTTAGGACAAAGATATGGTACACTATGGTATGTATGTATCTGTGTCTTTTTATTACATCCTGCCTCATGCTGTGCTGTCTTCAACTCTTCCACTTGCAAATTCCCAGTCGCACCCGTAGGCGCGTGAGCACATCCCGATAAAGCGCGTCTTTCATGAGCTTAAAAATAAGAGAGATTTAATAATAGGTTTAACTGCAAAATTGCCCCTCAAACTATACTATTTTTCATTTAAGCATCCATTTTTTTTTCGGAGTACTTAAATTATCAATTTCATCTTATTTTATATAAAAATTATAATATATCCAATAAAATTGACTGGTATTGTGAGTTTAAGTAAACGAGACAAAATTAATAGACTAAGTATTCACTTTTAATAAAAAAAATACCGGTACCTAAATAAGAAATATGATATAGTTTGAGGACCGATTTTGTATTTAAGCTTTAAGGCCTTAGGATGTATGAGTTTTAATCAAAAAAAATTTATTTCGAGAAATTAGAAAATCGATCAGAAATGTAGTAATCAAATCGAAAAGCATTTGCTTTTATTTTTTTTATTTATATGTTATTTTAAATTTTAAATATTGAAAATATTAATAAAAGAGCATTTATAAATAAACAATATTTTTATTTAAATATAATTAAATATAAATTATAATTATTATTTTATTCGTAAAATCCTAAACCTTAAATTTGAAAGAAAACAATTATATTAATAGTTAAATGTAATAATATTTATTTATAAAATATTCTTTTTTTTAATTTTATTCTATGATAAATTATAATGCATCAAATATTAATTTTTATTTTATTTTATTAACTTATTATAAGATATTTTTTATATATAAAAAAATGACTACCGCAAACCATTTAACATAAAGAAAAATATAAAAATAAAAGGGGAAATTATTATTTAGAAATATTTATGGGTCGGACAATTTACTCGAATTGATCCAACATTTTGATTAAGTTTGAGTTTAAGATATTTACTTTCGACTTATTTGATTCAACTCGTTTTATTATTTAAATTTAATAAAAAAATTGTTTTTATGATTAAAATTAAAATTAAAAATTATCCCGAATTTTCTCATCAAGTCACAGGCAAAACAGTGTAAGCAGCTCATCTTTTAACCACACCCAGAAGAAAAGGAAAAAGAAAGTCCTTTTATATAAAATTGCAAGAATCTCACCACAGTTCTTTTTTTTAAAATAATGATGCAAATCCCAATAATGAAAAAATGTCTGTCTGTCTGACATTTTTAACCTCTTCTCCATTTTTTTCCTTTTTAATTTTTACAAATAAGTTTATTCACTTTTGGGTTAATTTAGAATTGCCTATAAAAAGCAAAAAAAGTTTAAGATTAAAGTTAAAAGATGAAAAGTAAAATATTTGATATTACTGTAAAAAGAAATGTTAGAAAAAAATTAACATATAAATTTGTTTTTAGTCAATATTTGGTTTTTTTCCTCGAATTTAATCATTATATTTTAATTTAAAATAATTTAATCATTTAATTTATAATTTCATTAGTTAATTTAATCATATATCATTAATTATTTTAATTAAAATATTGATGGAAATTTTAAGAAAAAAAAATCCTTCCATCGATTTATATTGGTATGATTAACTTTTTTTATCCACATTAGTCTTGAAACATTGTAATTTTTTTTAATTTGATCCCTAAATTTGAATTCCCTAAGGTGTGATGACGACCTTATTTTGTTTTAAAAAATTACATAAAATTTTAAAAAATTGAAAATATAAAAATTATAAATAAAGTATATATTGTTTATAAAACAGATGATGATGTGGCAGAATCTTAAAGTGTCATATCATCATACTTTAACATAATTCAAATTTAGGGACTAAATTTGAAAAATTATCAAATAAATTAAGAAAAGCAGAATAATGATTAAACTGACTGAGTCTTAATTCAATTAGTATCGAATAGGAAGGCATGGATTCTAATATGTTGAAACGCGTTTATCCTCCTATTTAAAAGTAAAAAAAAAATATTCACGTAATTGTAGACATGGTATTAAAAGAAGTCTTAATAATAAAAATCTAAAATTGAGTAGAGGGATCAAACCCATAATTTCCCCAAAATTTTCAATCTCCACTATCATCACACCTGGATGTAAACTCCACATATTAATGTTAACTGTGTCTGTTATTATGTTTATTTTTCCTTCTTACAAAGTTTGAAATATTGGGTTTTTGGTTTAAAGTTCATCACTTTCAAAGTTTCATCTCTGTAAAAAAGTGGTGAAAAAGTCTGTTTATAGCTCTAAATCTCTTAAACTAAACTTGAACTACCATTCTTCTTCTTCCCCTCTCTGACTTTGAGTTGGAACTTGAAACATACATGCCCATGTTGTCTGGTTTGGTCTTTCTGTAAACACCCATTGTGCTTCTTCTCTGTAATAAACTGAAAACTCCATTGTTGCAGCTTTCAAGGTTGTTCAAAGGTGGGGTTTTTTTTTTCTGAGAAATGATAATGCTGATAACTAAAGCGAGGGATTTTGTTGTTTTGTTTGTTCTCCTCTTTTTCTCCGCAGTGTTGACCGCCGAGTGTTTCGAGTATCACCGCCGTTTACTCCACCAGCCTTTTTTCCCGGTTACTTCACAGCCGCCGGTTTATCCTCCTTCTTCATCTTCGCCGTTTCCGTCGCCGGAGCCACAACCTCACTTGAAACAACAACCGAAATATCCTTTCTCCACCACTCCTCCTTCCACTCCTCATAGTCCTTTCTTCCTTTCTTTCCCTTCTCCGCCACCTCCTCCGTCGCAACCTTCCACACTCCCTACTTTTCCCGCCAATATTTCGTCTTTGCTCATACCTCATTCCCCTTCCCCTTCTTCACACCGCCGTCACCTGCTCCTTATTTCCCTCTCTTCCGCTCTCCTTGCCGCCGCCATCATCTTCTCTCTCGCCGTTTTGACACTCTTCCTCCGTCATCGTAGCCACCAAAACACTTCCTCCGACGACAAAGCTTCCCGTTCAGACTCTCTTCGTTTATTCCCTCCAAATATTCCTCCTTCAGATGCTTCTCAAAAACCACCTACTCCACAACCGCCACCGCACCAACAACCACAACAACCGCCGCGATATGTTTCAACGAATCGAAGCTCGGAGTTTCTTTACCTAGGCACACTCGTTAACACTAGAGTAGACGCTGCTAAAGCCACCGTTTCAAGCAATGGCGGCATCAAGCTAGGTGTTTCATCGCCACCGTACCAAAAGCTTGGCTCACCGGAGCTAAACCCATTGCCGCCATTGCCAAAAGTTCAAACCTTTCAAAGTGGTGAACAGTTCCTTCAAAGTCCATCAATGCGTTGTTTTGAAAACACCATTGAAGTTGAAGAAGATGAGTTTTTTTCGCCAAGAGGGTCTTCACATGGCAAAGAAAGCCCACCGCCACCACCACAACAACCGCCGCAACCACCACCACAAGAACCAGTAGTAAGAGTAGAGTCAAGCTCGAGAAGGGAATTTAATGGCGATAACTATGGTAGTCGAAGCTTCAATTCAAGAACAGCTTCATACCCATATTCCAACTCATGTTCACCTTCTAACTCGTTCTTGAACTCAAGTCCACCGAGTCAAAGATCCACTGTTGTCCCTATCTATACAGTGCAAATAAAAAACCCATCTTCAACCTCACCTTCATCTTCAAGGTTATCTTCATCATCTTCAGAAAGGTATTCACCTGATGGAAGTTCAAGTTTTTCAGCTCAAAACAAAGAATCTCCATCAAGGGTTGTACATAAAAAGCTTCCACCACCACCTCCACCGCTTCCTCCACCATGTTTTTGGGAGGTTCCCGCCGCGAAAAACCCTGAACCTGGTGGTCCACCGGTTCTCGTTGCACCTTCCAGGCCAGTGGTGTTACAGAACAATGAATCCATAGATAATACTACAGCTGAGACCCCGAAACCGAAACTGAAACCTTTGCATTGGGATAAAGTTCGAGCGAGTTCGGATCGGGCTATGGTGTGGGATCAAATAAAAGCAAGCTCATTTCAGTAAGATTCATGGTCTTGAATTACATTTATGTATCTGTTTATAGTTTTGAATTACATTTTTGTTGTAATGGTGGTTGCAGGTTGAATGAGGAAATGATCGAGACGTTGTTTACGGCGAATAATTTGAATTCGGCTACTAAAGAAAACGGTCGTAGGCAGAGTTTGCCGTCTGTTAATCAAGAAAATCGTGTTCTCGATCCGAAGAAGTCTCAAAACCTTGCGATTCTGTTGAGGGCATTGAATGTTACCATTGAAGAAGTCTGTGAAGCTCTCATGGAAGGTAAGCCCGAGCTTGAAATGATTTACTTATGCCATTACCGGAATATATTGAGTTCAATATTCAAACAAAACCGAACCCTTTTGTAGCTTTGGTATATGAACTAGTCCTGTGTCCTTTAGAGTTAAGACAGGTTTCTAATTTGTCACGTATTTGCAGTCTGCTTTTGGTTTATCTCTAAATTGTTTAGACTTTTTTCACTGCAAACAGGTAATTCAGACACTCTTGGGACTGAGCTCCTAGAAAGCTTATTAAAGATGGCTCCAACTAACGAAGAAGAGCGTAAGCTGAAGGATTTCACTGACGAGTCCCCATTCAAGCTAGGTCCAGCCGAGAAATTCCTCAAGGCTGTGCTCGACATACCTTTTGCCTTCAAGAGGGTTGATGCGATGCTTTACATTGCTAATTTCGACTCCGAAATCGAGTACCTGAAAAGGTCTTTTGAAACTTTAGAGGTAAGTCTCGATTTCCTGTATGTATGCCACTTGCATGAGCATGTTGTTCCCTTTTTTAACCTTTATTCTTGATATTCTGATATTTTACCTGTTCATAATGAAGGATTTTAATGTTTCGGTTTATGTTTTGTTGAAATTCTCTGGATTGCTGTGTTTCTCATATTGGCAGGCCGCTTGTGGAGAGTTACGGAATAGCAAAATGTTTCTTAAGCTTTTGGAGGCAGTGCTTAAAACAGGGAACCGTATGAATGTTGGTACCAACCGAGGGGACGCCCATGCTTTCAAGCTCGACACACTCTTAAAGCTCGTTGATGTAAAGGGTACAGACGGAAAAACCACGCTTCTGCATTTTGTTGTGCAGGAAATCATCAGAGCTGAAGGTTCTCGTCTTTCCAATGCCAATCAGAACCCAAAAGCTGAGAAAATACAACAGTCCGATCTTCAAGATGATGTTGAGTTTCGTAAACTTGGCCTGGAAGTTGTGTCCGGTTTAAGTGGGGAGCTAACCAACGTGAAGAAAGCTGCCGCTATGGACTCAGATGTTCTCAGCATCGATGTTGCAAAACTTGCAACTGGCATTTCTAAAATCCGAGAAGTCATAAAACTAAACGAAGAGGTTGCTTTGAAAGACAGCAGCCGGAAATTCTCGGAATCAATGAATGAGTTCCTAAAGAAGGCGGAAGAAGAGATCATAAAGATCCAAGCACAAGACCGAGTTGCCCTCTTAATGGTAAAGGAGATAACCGAGTACTTCCACGGAAACTCGACCAAGGAAGAAGCTCATCCGTTCCGTATCTTCATGGTTGTAAGAGACTTCCTTTCGATCCTCGATCAAGTATGCAAGGAAGTCGCGAAGGTCAATGAGAGAACAATATACAGTTCGGCACGACCGTTACCAAATCCCATTCCACCCCCGGTTTTCCCCGGACTCAACACTCAGCATTACAGTTCCTCAGATGACGAAACCTCATCATTCTCGTCATAGTTCCTCGGGTAAATCCCATCATCGTCATCGCGAAAAACCCAATATCTAACCGGGGCCTCATTTTCATAATCCAAATGTGCTTTTGCTAGTAAAAATGTCCAACATTATAATATATGATATGTAATTTCTTTTTTTCTTTTTGTTGGTTAAATCTGTACTTAAAAATATGTTTACTTTTAACAAGATTTTGGAACTTGTTTTGGTTATGTGTAATATATAGAAGAGGAAATAATGTAAGTGATAAAAAACTAGAGGACCTGTCCTGTAAATAAACAACTTTCAATGAATCTTATATATAATCTTGATGCTATTATTGTGACAGAATGAAGTGGACAAAGATTTGCAGGTTAGGGTTAGACAATGATGCTTTTATTTGGTATTAAAGTCTATTTTGGGTATTAGTGGACTTCTTACAAAGATGATGTAATAAAAGGTGGGTTGCATGAAAAATCTTGAAATAATTTTTGAACAATGTGAAAATTCAGACATTTGTTGATGTGAATTTTGAGTGGGGACACAGCAATTGAAGAGCATGTCCAATCAAATCAATTATGTATGACATGATTGGGACATGCAATTTGTTTATATCTACTAAGGCATAGGGAGATTTAGGCATGGCATAAAGATAGTTGATCCATTGGGCTTTTCAATGGTTTAAGATGGTAATAAATACACCATTGTATTTTTTTAAAGGGTAAATTACATTATAGGTCATTCAGTTATGAACATTTTAAAATTGATCATCCAATTAATCGAGATTTTTCTTTGTCTATTTCCGTTAATTGCACTAGCGGAAAGGTGACATGGCAGTTGAAAAATTGGTATAATAAAAAATTTAGCCTTCAACTTTTACATATTGTATTTAGTCATAAATTTAAAAATTAATCCTCAAAATTTCAAATGATCTTAATTTAATCCTAAGTCTAAAAAATTTAAAAATAGATAAATATACATAATTTTTTTAAAAAATATCATATTAAATTTATATTTTATATTAATATTAAATAAAAAATAAAAAACTCCTCTCCCTCTCCCTTCCCCACGTCCTCCCCCTCTCTCCTTCCCATCACCTTCATAATTTTTATATTAATATAATTATTTTTATTTAATATTAATATAACATGTAAATTTATTATTATATTTTAAAAATATATTTATGTATTTTTATATATTTCTTTATTTTTTTTAAAAATTAGGATAAAATTGAAACTATTTGTAAATTTTGAGGGTTAATTTTTAAAATTATATCTAAACCAATATAGTGTGTAAAAGTTGAGGTCAAAATTTATTATTATACCGCTTTTTCTACTGTCCCGTTACCCTCCTTTTAGTGAAATTAACAGACATGGACCAAAAAAATATCAATTAGTTAGGTGACCAATTTTTTTTAAAAAAATCATAATTGACTGACCAAAAAAGAAACAAATCTATAGTTGGGTAATAAAAAAAGGACCTATGATTAAATTTACCCTTTTCTAAAATACATCATTGCATATTTAGATTTTTAAATATATGTGTTGTCAATAAAGCTTTGATACTATTAGTAAAAAGTTGATATTTTAAAGCTTCGATGTTTTAGGTTTGTTTTTTACTTTACGTAAATTATGTGTAAGTTGTTCTGAATTAGTTCGAATTAAATTTCATTATGCGTGGGTTTTGTTCATAATTAATCTGGTTTAACTTTGGAAATATTTTAAATATTTATTTCGATCACATTATGTAATGTACTCCTAAAATTTAGGAAATAAAAACTATTTATGTTTACTTTAAGATTTAAGAATTTTGAAATATCATATTCGAGACTTATTTTATACAAATTGTGTTTAAATTTAATCAATATATTATTCATTTGGACGAAGTTTTGAAAGACATTTCGAAAACTTGACTTACCTCGACATAACCCACTCGCTTAAAATTCTTTTTGAAAGACATGTTCAAGACCCAAACCATCTAAGTAGAGTTTTGGAGGACATGTCCAAAACTCATCCCACTTAGTTTGGAATATGTGTCCAAGATCTTTAGACAACAATTCTTATAATTTGAATATTTTTCATAAAATTTAATTAACTAAAATATTTTAAAAATAGATGTGAAAATTTTGAGTTGGGATGAAGTTTAAAGAAAATAGCATGGAAAAGAAAAAAAAATTGATTACGGATTAGTTGACAAATCAAAATTTATATACAAGTAAAGTGTTATAGATAGATCTTGTCCCTTAATCATGTGATTGAGGGTTCGATCTTCGCTCATGGGAAATAGAACACATTTTATGGCCAGTCGTTTGCCTGTTTGGAGAGAACCTATGACGAGCGGATTAATCATTGTTGTTGGTGGTGGATGTCGTGGTTCTGTCTTAACAAATTGTTTAGGGACAAAGATAAATCCAATCAAGTTATGTATGGTGTTAATGTCATGCTAAATGCTCTAAAAAGTAGGTAGGATCCCACGTCAAAAAAGAAATAAAATATATTTAGATGTAAAATCAGGTGCCTTGCAGAAACTATCACATATGTCTTTTGGGAATAGGTTAATGATCTCGTGATAAATGGTATTAGAGCCATCCTTAACTTCACATTGAGCACCGCAATGAGTGAAGCAGAGTGGGTCTATTGTGATGGAGCCCGTGACAATGGAGAAGACAATGGGGCAAGCAAGGTGGATCAATCATGATGAATGAGCTCGTGACAAAGGCGTTTGGTGTATGTATTTTATGGTTTGAGAATGCTCAATATCCAATAATCACTTTAAGCTTTGATTAAATTTCGAGTTAAGCCAAATTAAATTATCAAACCAAAACCAATATATATATTCTTTTAATAAGATTCAAATCTTAAACCTTACTTAAATAGATATTATTGAACTATTGATTATTCCCAGGTTAGCAATTCAATGATAAGATTCAATAGCGTTACTCAATTGGTCTAAGTTTTGAGTTTTCGCAAGCATGATGACCAAATCCCAACAAATTAAAGGACTAGCTTCTCAATTATTATAAACTAAAGGGATGAAATTTAGAACTAGATCATATATTCGAAAAGGTTATAATATGCCATCAATCCATGTACTTTTCTCAAATTTAAAATTTAGTCCCCGTACTTTTACTTTCAGGAATTTAATATCTCTATTTTTTAAATTTCAAAATTCATGTCGAACCTTTAACAATGTTAAATTTTTTCCTTAAATTTGTTGATGTGACATTTTGAAATTAAAAAAATACTCCTTCGATAGCCATGCAACTAAAAAATAATGTTGAAATGAACTTGAATGTAACAAAATAATTTAACAGGGTTAATAATTTGACTTAAATTTTGAAATCTAAGAAGTAAAGGGACTGAATTGCTAGAAAAAAGTATAGGGACTAAATTTCGAATTTATGAAGAGTACAGGGACTAATATCAGATTTTAAGCATCCGAAACATTAATAATATTTAAAGGGTAAAAACGTAATTTAGTGAACACAGACTAGGGTTCGTAATTTTAAACGACCCGCTAACATAGCTAAGATCCCAAAATATATAAGCAAATTACACAGTACCCATTACCTTTGTGAACGAATTGTCGTCGAACTGTCAAGGTAAGCTCTATTTTGCTGCAATTTTCTTTTTAAAAATTCAGATTCCATTGAGCAACTTGTGTCAGCTTGAAGACCCTATTTTGGCTTCACCTATGTATTTCCGCCTCTTGTTTATTTGAATTTGTTTTGAGTTTTTATAATCATGGGTACCCTTTTTATGGATTCTATTTTTTCTTTGAAGAGAATAGATTTTTAATTTTGAAGTTTAGATTTTTAGGGTACCCTTTGACTGCATTTAAAAAAAAAAGTTAAATTTAATTGTTTTAGATGTTTGCAGTTTCTTAGTTGAAAATTGCCTTTAGTCATTGTTTGCTTAATTATGGGATTTTCTTATTGTAATTTCACAAAAAAATATATTTATAGAGTATTTGGAGTTCTATGCTTTGTAAAGGGAGGGAATTAGCTGCGTTTATATTTATATATGTGAGTTGTGAGATGTTGTTTTTAATTTATATAATATGAAAATCCAGTATCTAAAAGTACCATAGAGGACTTTTTACCAGGAGTTAGATTGCATTTTGCCACTTCTACTTGAAAAATGGGCAAACTAATCCTGTACGTTAGAACAAATAGCAAATTGGTCTTTTTTATTGAAAATTTCATTCATGTTGTAGGACCAATTTTTAATAGCAGAAATTGATGAATTTTTAAACAGGATTAGTTTCCTCTTTGATTTAACATATAGGGATTATTTTGCTCTTTTTTTGTGTAGTGGGGGAAAAATGCAATTTGGATGTTGCTAGGTTGAAGTTGATTTGATGTGTTTGAATCAGTTTGTGTGGACTCGTGATGTTCTTTACTCTGGATTTGTAAGCATGCATGGTTTAATATATGTATGTGTTTGTGTGTGTGTGTATGCACTATCCATATATGCTAGTCTTAATAGATTGGCTTCCTTGTTGTCTGCTCATTTGTTTGATTTTTGTATCCTTACTTCCATGGGATTATTCGCTTGACTGTAACTGTCATATGGTTGGTAGTTTTGTACGCTGGGAAAGCTTTTGGTATAATTGCGGTAAGGAAGATGAGTACAACAGGAGAGAAAGGGTCGGCAACTACGAAAACACCTGCAGATTTCCTCAAATCGATTCGTGGTCGACCAGTTGTCGTGAAACTCAATTCCGGTGTTGATTATAGAGGTTGGTTACTCTTTGCTCTTTCTGGCTTTATGATTGTTTCGTCTATATATGTTTCTGTTACATTATCCTTTTAGATTTATTTATTCATTTTCTTCTTCAATTTTTTAAGTTCAATTATTACTGTTTATGTCTTGAATTAAGTTAAAGACCAAACATCTTCGTAGTGTCTGTTCTTGGAGATAGATTTGGATTGACAGCTTGTTTGAGTTTGTTTGTCCCATGAAGTTTTTCTGGCATGTGTAACGCTTAACTCAAATTCTCGAACAGGGAAATGATTACCACTTGCTTTCTTGTAACCATCACGGTTTTTCACTTTTTTTCCAATGCTTATGGTCTATGCTATTCGAACTCGAGTGTGTTGAATACGGGTAATGTTTCCAAACACGGGTATGTTCATGACAGCTTGTTTGAGTTTTGTTTATTACACGAAGTCTTTCTCTTTCATGCGTGTGTAGAGCTTAGCTCAAATTCTCGGAAAAGTAAAAGAGTACTGGTTTACTTTCTTGTAAACATCAGGTTTTACATTCTTTCCCATGCTGATAGTCTATGTTACTCAGGCTCGAGTGTGTTTGATACGTGTCCAAATGTGGGGTTGTTCACTAATTTTTAGAAGTTTTTTCATGGGTAAAGGTACCATGGAGGCTCTTGTACTACGAGTCAAAATGCATTTTGTCCTCTTTACTAAAAAATGGGCAAATTAGTCCCTGTATATTAAATAAAAAAGCAGATCGATGTTGTCTGTAAAAAATTTCATCCATTTGTACTGTTAAAAACTAGCGTGATTGACGAAATATCTATTTGAGTAGGGGCCCCTATGGTAATTTTACCCTTTTTCATGAATTTGAGAGATCATATATCCATACCCAAGTATAGATATGTGTCTAACAGAGTGTTTCAAGAAAAATGAAAAGTAGCAGCAATATAACACAAGTCTTCCCCAGAGTTTTATGTCCTTAATATCCCGGCCCCTTTTACAGGTATCCTAGCTTGCCTAGATGGATATATGAACATAGCTATGGAACAAACAGAAGAATATGTCAATGGACAATTAAAAAACAAATACGGTGACGCATTTATTCGCGGGAATAACGGTAATGATTCTTATATAAACCTTAATAACACCTTCCATTCTATCAGTTGTGCATCTTTGTTGGCAATGATGGTGAATTTTCATTTTTACTTATGCAGTACTTTATATAAGCACATCAAAGAGGACATTAGCTGATGGTGCATAGTGTGTTGAAAGTGTCTTTACACTTAAATTTCAAGGCCAATGTGCCCTTTTCCTATTCTAAGTTTTGTATCTTGATTTTTATTACAAATTGAAGCGACTCTTCTTTTTGCCACAATGTCAATTCTCTTCCAAATGCACTATCTGTTAAATTCTACCATTAATCCTTTTATTATGTGTAAGTTGTGGCTTTAGTTTATATATATATTTTAATTTGGTCATTTTCGATTCTTGGTACTTTTTAAAGTTTTGAAATTTTAGTCTAGATCAAATGGCACTATTAACTTCATTAAGTTTGCTATTTTCAAATTTTGATGTGGCAAATATATTATCGTGTATGAAATATCATGTCAGCTTACTATTTTTACATGTTACTGACAAAAAAATCAGTAAATATATTATGTACTGTACAATGAAGTCAAATCTATTCTATGAGTAGGTGTTAAACCCTTGATTGAATAGGCGTAACGAGTTAATTAGACATTGATTCAATTGAGAAATGATAAAAAAAATATTTTTTACAAAATATTAAATATCTTTATGATTGTATTTTTTTTATAATTTTATATAAAATGTAAAATTACACATTTCAAACTTACCATAATTTCTAAACTTAATATTATTTAAACCAATTTTTTGCCCACGCTGATTCCAACCCAATATACCCCCAACATCACCCGATACTTGCCCAACCCAAAATAAAAATTAATTTACCTACCCAGACTCGAAAAATAAAAGCTATACTGAACTCCGATTTGATCTGCTAACAACATAATTTTTGTATACTTTTTTTTTATCAAAATAGAATAATAGTTTTTAATTATTATTATTTTTAATGATACTATTAATTGTTTTTTAGGAATAATTATGTTAAAGTAAATATTAATATATATTTTATTATCATATTTTTAAACTAATATTATATATAAAAATGGGGATTTGGTCATTACTTTGGGACAGATGATTTTTTCTAAGCTCGACCCTATCAAATTAGAACCCACTGTGTTTGGATTTTTTTTGTCACCCCTAATTTTTATATAAAATTTGATAAAAAGTACGAATATTTAATTTTATCATTTTAACTAAAGTCTCACTGGTGTTTTGCATAATTTTTTTTTCTATAAATATAGTTTTTACATAAAAAAACATCTCGAGCTTGCCAATGAAACGGGGGGCGATTGCTTTGAAACAAATCTTGCAGGAATATGAAAATTGTTGTGGTCAATGCATCAATTATGATAAATCCTCTGTTTATTTCAGTTCGAGTACCTCTGAGGGGGATTGATTTGGGGTTTCAAGTGTGCTGGGGGTTCGCTCATCAAATGAAATAGAACGATATTTGGGACTTCCAAATAAGGTGGGTTGGAGGAAGAAGGTTGCTTGTCAATCATTTAAGGATCGGATCAAAAAACGAATTGATAGTTGGAGTACACGACTATTATCGCAAGGAGGTAAGGAGGTATTCATTAAGACTGTTTTGCAAGCTAATGTCATGCTTTTTGTTACCTAAAACATTGTGTGGTGGTGAGTTGGAGAGTATAATTGCTCGATTTTGGTGGCAGAAAAGTCATAATAAAAAAGGTATTGATTGGTGTTAGTGGGCTAGTTTGTGTGAGCTGAAAGAGAATGGAGGCTTGGGGTTCCATTGCTTAAATCAGTTTAATATCACATTGTTAGTTAAACAGGGGTGGCGTCTTGTTAGCAACCTGAACTTATTATTAAGTCAGGTTTTAAAGGCAAAATATTATCCGAATTGTGATTTTGTGGAGGCAAGGTACCTTCATATACCTTGTTTAGTATTTGGTGTTCGAATGGTTTGTTGAAAGATGGCCTTGGTTAGCGTGTTTGCAAAGGTGATCAAATTTCTATCCATGGTGATGCGTGGCTGATGGGGGCTGAAAATTATAAGGTATATGGTGCGATTAATGATGGTAGGATAACAAAAGTCTCTGAGCTAATTAATCATTCGAGTAGGAGTTGGAATGAGATTTTAATAAGGAATACCTTTGTGGGTAGTGTTGCGGAAAAAATATTAAGAATTCCTCTGGCTGTTAAGGAGTAGACCTGTCCATGGGTCGGGCCGGGCCGGGTTCGGATTGGGCCCAAAAAATTTTCAGCCCACCTCCTAGGTCCGGCCCGGCCCATTTTTAATAAACATTAAAAAATTATTTAAAAATAAAAAAATAAAAAAATATTTTAAAAGCATTTTAAATTTTTTTAAAAAAATATATTTATTATATTCGGGCCGGGCCAGGGCCAGGGCCAAAAAGTGGTGCCCGAGGCCCGGCCCATTTTTTAAACGGGCCTCGTTTTTTGCCCAAGCTCATATTTCGGGCCTATATTTTTACCCGAACCCTCCCATATTTTGGGCGGGCCGTCGGGCCAGGCCGGGCCGCCCGGCCCATGGGCAGCTCTATTAAGGAGCATGAGGACTTGATTGTGTGGAGAGGCGAGCTTACAGGAATTTTCTCGATGAGAAGTGCATACAAACTTCTCCTTGAAAATAATCACGATTTACATATGACAAACCTCCAAAATGCCACAAAGGCTTTTTATAAGAAACTGTGGAACCTAAATCTAACCACAAAACAAAAAATTACACTTTGGAGAATTTCATGGAATTATTTGCCTACTTTAGTCAATTTATGCACTAGAAGAATAAGTATTAATATTGCTTGCCCTAGGTGTGGACGGAGTCCAGAATCGGCTGACTATGTGTTTCGGGACTGCCCTGTATCAGTAAAATTGTGGACAAAGTTCAATCTGTTGGAGTGGCTAGTTGATACATGAGCAATCCTAAGAAGCCTCATCTCGATGCAATACAACGCATCTTGAGGTATGTTAAAGGCACAATTAATTTTGGTATTTTATACAAGAAAACAAAAGAATGTCTGGTGGCTGGATATTGTGATACCGGCTATGTTGGAGACTATGATACGTGGCAATCAACAATTGGGTACATCTTCAGTATTAGATTAAGAGTAATATCAGGGTGCAACAAGAGACAACCAACAATGTCATTATCAAGCATTGAAGCAGAATATCGATTGACAACATCAGCGGCATAATAGAGTACTTGGCTAAAACAACTGATAGAAGAACTTCATCAGCCAATAGACTATCAAGTAAGGCTTCTTTGCGATAATTTATTAGCCATACGTCTAGCAGAGAATCCAATCTTCCATGCAAGAACAAAACATATAGAAGTGCACTATCTTTATATTCGTGAGAATGTTCTTGAATGGGAGATCAAGATGGTGCCAATAAAGACAGATGAGCAAGTTATAGACATATTCACGAAGAGTCCAAGTAAACCAAAGTTTGAGAAGTTCAGAGAAGTTTGCATTGAGGGGGAGTGTTGAAAGTCAATGCAACTTCTAGATAAAAGTTAAACTTAACTTTTAAGAGATAGTTTCTTTGGAATATTCTAGAATATATATATATAAAATAAAGAAATAGGATATTTTCTAGAAGATTGGATATTATACATGAACATTCTAGTTAATAAATATTTTTGAAATTAATGGTAAGGATGTTGATATGTGTCAACAATCCAATGATCACTAAATTCTATAAATAGGGTAAGAGCTTTCATTCATGTGATGATGAAAAAGAGAGAAGTAAGTGTGTGCAATAGAGAAGTTTATGCCATATTATAATTGTATTGTGAATTAATAAATGTGTTATTTTCTTTTGTAATTGTAAGTCTTGGTTAAACCTAGGTTTCTAAGCAGTTAGTACACTTGGGTTAGCTTCTATATATAATTGGCTCTGTTGAATAATATATGGTCCACTTTTCCGCCTGAGTATTATAGTGCACTTGAGAGAGATGGTGTTATATTACTTGTAGTTCCTAGGTCTTAACGGAGGAAATAAAAAGGGGCAGCTAGGGGGCCAAAACTGTGTGCAAAATTGATAGAATTCCTAGAAAAAAATCACCATGTTAAATGCCCTACTAAGCAGAATTGTCCGCTGAAAGGGTTGGTGGGAATGTTCATCCCAG